>NC_065535.1:67219861-67519861 GCF_932294415.1 Quercus robur
GTTGGCAAAGGATAGATTTCACCATAAAATAAAAGAACAAAAATGGGAAAAGGGTGCTGTAAATTAAAAAATAAATAGTATAACTATAAATAAATAAATAAAAGGGAAAAATATAATTCAAAAGAAAAGAAGGGCACCATAGAAATTGGAATTGTCAAGGAAAGACAGCTAACACGCTTGGAAGTTGGAACAGTGGTCACCATTCACCAGCCTTGGCCTAACACGTTTGGGACACGCCATGGTCATAACTCAAAAGGGCTGACCCCAGCTTCTGATATGGAAAAGTGCATAATCTAATTTTGTACTGATTACTGAGCTAATAATCATGTGGAAATTATGTGCATGTCTAATTAATACTATAAGAAATGATTTCCCACCAATTCTGAAATGGTGGAATTAGTATTACCGCATTAACTTTGAATCCATTCCACAACTTTGAATCTCATGCTTTATCATACTTTTTAAAATGCCAGTATAAATGTCACAATTTTGTTTAGTTCCTTTCTTTTCTCTTGGATTAACAAAAAGGGCCACAGATTTTGCATTTTGTATAGCCTTTAGGCTCAAGTTTGTGCAACAATTTTATAGAAGAGTGCAAGCCAAAATATGCTCAACTTTGGTATACTAGAGCTTGAGCTGCAAATGTCGGTAAAAAGAAGAAGGAAGAAAACAGAGACACATCATGCACAGAATCCACTTAGCTTGGTCTCAACCACCAGAATGATTGGCAGCAGGGAAGACACGAAATTGCTAGATAAAGTTATAAACAAAGCTCTAGTCATTTCAAGGTTTCAACTTTCAATTATGACCCACCAATCTCACTTTTCATTACAAATGACAAAATATGGGAAATGTGATTTAGATGGGGGAGTTGGAGTATAGTTGAAAATGATAGAATTAACCAAAAGTTTGACTAAATTTCTTCTGTGATGAAGATGTTAGGTATTAGAACAATAGCAATATTTCCATAACTGGTTCAACATGGACCCTGCTTGTAAAAGTAGGATTTAAGCATGTGCGAAGATGGATCCTAAGAAATTAACTTGTATAAATTATAAAACACAATCTCAATGGTTGGTTAGCGGTTTTCATGCTTCGTATGATCCAACATGTGGTCTTGAGTTTTTTTTTTTTTTTTTTTTTGGAGAAGACATGAGGTCTTAAGTTAAGTATTCTAATATTTATCACTTTGGAGTCACTCTAATGATTTTTCCTTATAATTACCTAGTATTTATGGGTAAGGCAAAAAGGATTACACATTTTAGGGAAAAAATTAGGTATGTATTCTAAGACTTTCGACACTTATGGTAGGGAAAAAATAAATGATATATATATATATATATATATATATCATTACTATTAAAATACTAGTCAAGTTATTATTAAAATCGCTAATAATCGCTTATATGCAGGAGCAGCTCCACATAAAGCCTAAGGTGGTCAAAGGACCACCCTAGCCAGGAAAAAAAAATAATTATTATGTATAAATTATAAAAATTTATGATTTTTTTATCCTTAAAAAAACTTTGTGACCACTCTAAATTTTTTTAGGCCTAACATAATTAAACTTTGGACAAACTTTGACAGTAAACTTGGTTGTAGACTAAGGCTACAACTCCATTCAATATTTTTTTTATTGAATGTGATTTTTAACAAATTCACTATTTAATTACATTTTCTTCTAATATTCTCTATATTTACTAAATTTCAAAAAGATCGATAGCTATGTCATCAATCAAATATTTAAATTTCGAGTTGTTGTAATCTAAAATTATACATATAAAATAAGTTTTTGGATCGAATAGTAAATAATATCCGATTGGTATGGAATTTGACATGTGTTTTAAGAATATAGAGAACATACAATTCAACGATTAGATTTTCAAAATATGTAGCAATATTAATTTGTTTAGCGAGAGTTGTAGCCTTAAGTTATAACTAAGTTTGTAGCCAAATTTTGTACTTAAACTTTGGTCCTCTTAACAATATATTAGTTCCTTACAAACAAAAAAGTAAGAGTTCAAGAAAAATTTTGAAAAAGATGTAGCTTGCAATTTCTTTCTATGAATTTTCAAAGTAAGAAAATTCATAGAAGGAAATTGTAAGACTTTATGTGTTTGTGTGTATGTTTTTTTTCATAAATATATGAAGTTCTCTTTTTATTAGATTTTGTATAATTTAAGTTTCTTAATGACCACCCTCAATAAAATTTCTAGAGCCACCACCACCTAGGAAAATTATTAAATACTCCGGAAGTACCATAAATGCGTACTCTCTCCTTTCACATGAATTGTGGATCCCACCATAAATTTAATTAGTGGGACTCACAATTATGTGAGAGAGAGGTGTACGCATTTATGGTACTTCGGGAGTACTCAATAATTACCCCACTACCTATATGGATAAATTTTGCCTAATAAACACCGAATTTAAGATTCAAGATTCAACGTACATGCTCACACAAAACACACCCATCCAATCAAATCTAGGGTATAATATAATTAGTACCAATTATTTTGGTTGAATGTGACTATGAAGAGTGTGAGAGTGCCTTTTTCCGTAACACTCAGGCCCAAGGATTCCGGGCCGAATAGTTGTAGTTTGGTGGACCGGGTTTTGATTCACCGCAACAAACAGGCTGTTTAAGAATCAAGTGGTGCATAGGGCATGCTTCTTACAATACATATAAACTGACAAACAAGGATATTTTGTATTGAACAACAAATCAAAACAGCAAAGTAAATGCAGAGAACAAAATAATAAAAGCACAAAACAACGTTTTAGGGATCCTTAAATTAGTGGAAAGTATTTCATTGAATTTTTCTTTATTATGATTACAGTACGCTCACTGAGACGTGATACAAGGTTCAAGCAAGCTCAAAAATTACAGTCTTGAATGGTTATTCTAACCTTCAAGACTTGCAAAGTTTGATTCTTTTTGAATCCGAGTATGTGCTATAGTGGCTTTTCTAGGATATCGGGAAGTAGTGTTACTAATTTTCCCTGAGTTTTCTCTTCTTTACAGAGTTTTATCAATAGTTCTTTCACTCCTAAAATTCTCTCCCTTCTTCGCAATCCTTCCCCTCTTTTTATAGTGATATTCTAAAGTCCCAGGGGAACCATTGGTTCCCCTGCTTTGTCCTCTGGTCAACAGGGCATGTATTGTACCCATCGCTCAGCAAGTTCCGTTTCCCTATTCTTCATCCTTTCCTTCCTTTAGTTTTGATTTCTTTGAAAGTCTATGACTGACTACCTATTTCGGAACATGCTGAGGTCACGCCTTTCTCGATCCCACTTTTGGTAGCTCTTCTTCTTTATATTTTTTCTCAAATGGGCAGAATCTCATTCTGCCGGTTTGAAAGTCTTCCGCTGCTATTCCCTTTTTTATACTTCTTCATTCTAGTTCCCTGAGGCACTTCCCACTTGCGCCATGAGAGGTCGCTGATTCTTTCCTCTTTTCTTGCTGGGTCGTTTGGCGCTTGAGAGGGACGTGGCTTCCCCTCTATTTCTTGTGTTTCTTTTTTGTCCTTACCTTTCGAACTGTCTTAATCTTTTGTTGACTGTGCTTACACGCCTAGGAGGATTCGAGCCTTTTTGGTGGTCTCTGAGAATCCCGGCTCAGCTTTCTTCTTCAATCCTCTGATATGGGCTACTTTTCCTTTTCTTTCTTCTTTTCTTGTAAGCTTATGGGCTTCCCTTTTTCCTTCTTGATGCTTCTTTTGGACTTGAAGCCTCTTGGGCCTGCCATTTCTTCTCTTTCGTGGCCCCCTTGCACTTATTTCTTTGGGCTTGGGTACTGTGTTTTTTTTAGACCTCAACAAAGAGAACATTGTGATCCCTATGTCATCATTCTTAAACCCGAACCAACCCAACTAGTCAAACCGGTGAACCAGTGATCCATTACCTAAACCAATTTCAGTCTTTAATTATACAATTTAAGCATATGACTTGATCTGTTGATCAGACCTAGTGGGTTCTTTGTAACATGTTCAAACCAAACAAATTCTTTAAAATCATTCAATGTTTTTCACAAACTCCAAAACACTTATCTACCTAAATTTAAAATGCTTTGTTTATAAATAGTTTGACATTTTGGTCTTTTCCAAAAAAGAAAAAATATATGATATTTTATGTGATAGGGTAAACTGGAATTTGCCCCCATAAATTATAGGGACAAATACAACCTCCTATTTATACCACATATGAAGTTGAAGATGTTTTTGACTTTTTGTTGATTTTGTCTAACACTAGCACCTAAGTTTTTTAAAACCCACATTTTCCCACATCATTATTCCAATATGTTTGTTAATTAATTTTATATAAAATCTCCTATATTTACCTTGTATGGACACGTTTTGCAGCCCAAGATGTATGAGATATTGGCCCAGTGAGTCCAGTATAATAAATTTGTAAAGAGTGGGTCAAAGAACTAGGCCCTAATAAATTTGACAACAGCTAGTATGGATTTAGATGATAATCAAGCAAAAATAAGGAACATAAAGCTGAATGAATTCCCTGTCCGAGGAGGGAAGTTTTATATATAGATCAATAACGGTTGAGTACAAATACAATTTTGATTGCTACAATATTCTTTCTCTATTTTTTTGATCCCTTCCTCATGGAAGGTCTCTTACATTATATAGCTTCATTTGGACCATCTTGATCTTACACTTGTTAGTCATCTGAGCCCTTATTTGAGTACCTGTCCCATTAGACACCCTTTTTGGCTTTCTGTGAATTGTGGTAGCTAAGGCAACACTGTTCAGAGGTCTTCTCCACATAAATGCGGCCAGAAAAGTAGCTGCAGTGCATTGCAATGTGGTGGTAGCAGTTTTTCCTTAGATATTTTTGGGTTCCCTTCTTTCTTGTATGTTCATAATGCACGTCCTTATCACTGGAGCTACTTGGAAGGTCCCCCTGACTATCGGGACATACATTTGAGCTGTACCTAGCACAATCGAGAAGTTATTCCTTCTCAGACCGCCCTCCCATTTGTATCTCACTCATTAGATTCTAAGCTTGACACCTCCAACACCATTCGTTTGTTCTCGGATTACTATACTTTCGGCCAAGGTCCAAGGCCCAATATACAATTTGGACCCTTAACCCTACATACCCCATTAATTAAAATATAGACAAAGTTTAGTTACAAAATTGGTTATAACTTCTAAACCAATTTTGTAAAAATTTTGCAAACATGAAGGATATAAGAAAAAAAATATGTAATCCAATGATTGTTTTGTCAAAATTCACCCTCAATAAAAAAAATGTTGGGTAAGATTGTAACCTTAAGTTACAACTAATTTTGTAACTAAATTTTGTTCTTAAAATGCCACACATCATATTTTCTTTATATATTATAATAAATAATTTTATATAGTCATAATAAATGTCTATTAAGAACTACGTTAATTAATAAATTCTATATTTATAATAAAATAAAATAGATAAAATATCATATTTTGTTAAATTGTTAACACGAATTAATGACTAATTAAATTTAAGAATCAAGTAATATCCACCAGTTCCTCAAAAAAAAAAAAAAAACAAAAAAAAAAGTAATATCCACCATGATTGACAATTTGATTGTTAATACGCAAGATGCCTATTGCCGATCGACTTGCAGTTAACAACAACAACAACAACAACAACGTCACATCGAAAAAAAAACAACAACATCAACTTTAAGAGCCCGAAGCCCCACATTTACATGAAGGTAAAGGGGTGGCCTTTATTAACACTGAATAGCGTTCATTTCCTGAGAGATGGGTATGGTATCTGTCTAACTTCCCCTTTTCTTTTAGTCTTTCATTTCTTTTATATGAATAATTCATAGCTTGGGACATGTTTTGTAGGCGGTAATAGATACTATAATATAATAATTATTTCTATAGTTTAATTATTATTTAGTTTGGTAATTTTTTTATTATAGGAAATAATTATTCCTTAAAAATATCTATTTTTTAAAATGAGAAATAACTATTCCTTTTTAAAAATGTTTTAAATTTGTAATAGATATTCTTTAATAGGTATAATAAGAATAATACTATAGACACAAACTAATTTATAATATTTTTACAAATTGCTGATATGGTTTTAATAATTTTCAAATAATTATTGGTAAACATAAATGTGATGTTAGTGGTGGACCCATATTAGAGCTAATAAGAATTTGCTACATCAATAGTTTGTAAAAATGTTGTAAAATAGCTTGTGTCTATAGCATTACTCAGTATAATAATTTCTAAAATTAATATATTTCTTAGTAAACAAACTTTCTATATACACATAACAATTATAAAAATAAAAAATTATTAAAAAAATTACTTATATCTCTCTTAAATTTAAAAAATATTATATTTAAGGAAATATGATTGTGTATGGTAAGATATTTCCTAAAATAGATCTTAAGCTTTATTCTAATATTACAATTCACAACCAAACTTATGAATATATTTAGTTATTCCATTACGGCACATTTTATTTCCAGTAATAAAGATTATCATTTCTGTTATAATTCTTATTCAATGTACCAAATGTGCCCTTAGTTTAACACTCCAAATATACTAAGATGTTGGATCAAGTCTCACAAAATTTTCTTACCTGAATTTATAGGTTTTATACTTTTATTACATTTTCATTGCATCATAAAACCGGCATAAGTAATTTTAATATTTTACTCTTCCTTAATTTCATTGAGTCTCGACTTCAAATTCTCAGCAAAAACCAACACCTAGCCATTTTAATTGTATACTATACTTGTGGATTCCAGTTAACTCAATTAGTAAATTCTCTTGTCGTTAGATAAGAGATTTGAGGTTTCTTGCCTACACCAAAACTAATTGGTGTCTTAATTTGATGATAAATAGCAATCATCAAGAGCAATAAAAAAAAATTATTAAAAAAAAATTCTTTCCATTCTCTTATTTCAAATTTTAAATAAAAATGAATTGAATAAATAGGAAGGAAGAACAATTATTTTTCACATTTTTTTATTTTTCTCTCAAAACCTCAATTTTTAATTTTGCCATAAATTGGACAGGATCAAGTGGAAATGATTAATTAAAATTTGTTCCCCAATCCCCATAATGCCCCATTATACCATCCATACGAGTCAAGGAGGGGTGATATATTTAGAAATAGAAGAAGAAAAAGGCATGCACACTTCTTCATTAATTCTATGCAATACAAGGGCAAACATGGGAGAGTGGGTCATGTAATGTAAGGCTAAAAATTAAATACAAATAGATAATAAAATGATAAATTCTATTTTCCTCAATCTAGAATTTAAGGTTAGGTATTTTTGGACTACTCTACAAGCTGGGGGTAGAAAAATAGAAACTAAAAAATCGTAGTGCAATGCATTTGCACATAGATTCAATTTACAAATTGACTTCTATGCCTTAGGCACAGTGAAGTGATTGGTAGAAAAACAAAGGATGGTCTCCACGTCAAAAGTCCAGTGGGATATTCTGGATAATGCGTGTTGATTCTTTGAAAGAGATTTTTATGGGAATCATAAATCAACAGGGCTGTTCTTTTTCGTAGAGATAAATTGTTCATCTCATCATTCCACCTGAGAGACTGTGGTCAGTTTGGTTTGAAAACTACCTCTCCTACATTCCCAAGAATGAGTGTTTGGTCTGTGAATTGGTGTCAAATTTGTACCTCAACGAGTATGTTTTAGTATTTCCAACAGAGAAATTAATTGAAAGTTCAAATCTCCTGATCTCTATTGTAATTATTAAATTTATCAAAATAAAAAATAAAAAGTTGTAAAATAATTAATTATTATTTTTTCTTTTTCCATAAAATATTTCTATAAATATTTTTTAAACTAATTCTCTTAAGGCATCTGTTAAATTTTCTCAAAGCCAAGTAAAAAATACAAACTCAAAGAATTCACAAAATTCATGTTTCGTATAGAAAAAGTCATTTTTTTTTTTTTTCCACTAAATTTTGTAACTAAAAAAGGTTATTGGACATGCTTTAATAACTTTTCGTAATTATTTTATAGTAAAATTTGTAGTATTTTAAGATTTTTTTTTTTTGGGATGAGTTTTGTTTAAGGAAAAGATCAAATCTAATGAAATCCACATGCACTAACTAAAGCCAGGCTAAAAGAAGATAGATAGATATTGAAGGGTGGCTGCATTTAGAAACACATGGGACTGGTTCTAGCTTGGGGGGGTCCATTGACCATTGTCCATGAAAGTTAAAAAATGGTGAGGTGGTAGGATGTGAACTAAACCCACTCACTACACGTCTACAATGTGCTCAAGCAAAAGTCCAATGTTTAATGCATTACTGAATTCTCATTCAAAGAATAATTGTGTTTTCTTCTAGCTTTTACGTGGGGTAGCCCATAATAACATCTAATTCTCTCACTCCTGTCCTTTTCTGGTGGTTTCAGTCTCATAATAATCACAGATTAGCTATTACCCATTTTTTTGTAAGCATTTGGAAATTAGAAAAATTAGTTAATAATGAATCTTTTTATTTTTTTATGAAGCTAAGATCATTATTGATTGACTTCTTTCAATAATGAATCTTAAGTTTATCAAAAACAAAAAGGAAAGCAATAATGAAGCTTTTAGAATAATAACATTTCCATCAGGGGATGAGCCTTCCACGTGGCTTTGCTCCCCTCCCCTCTCATTAGTCCCAATTCAATAGTTTCATAATTTTGATGCGTCATTTTGAATAATGCAGTTTCCAATTCATCACTCCTTATTTGGAATTATGCCCATATCATTGATGGTCACAAAGTTATTTTTTCTTTTGTTTCTTAAATTTGGCTCAAATTGTCGATTTTTGGTTCGCTAAATTTAGAAGTTACAATTTAGTATCTAAAGGGGGAAAATGGCTTTTAGCCTAAGTCTAAATTCACTATATGGTGTGATTTTAGCTAAATTTTGGTTCCCCATTTTTGGTACTTAGAATCATGTATATTCTAGCTAAATTTTGCTTGGATACAAAAATAGGGGAAAAAGTACTTATGCTAGGATCATGTTTATTTTTGTGATTTTTAGCACTTGCATTTATTTACAAATTGGTTGTACATCAAACAGATGTGAAGACAGTTTTTCTCAATAGATATTTGGATTAGGAAGTATACATGGAACAATCACAAGAGTTTATACTTCTTGAAAATGAAATAAAGGTCTAAAAATTGATTAAGTCATCATCTGACTTGAAACAAGCTCCAAAACAATGGAATAAGAATTTGATTATGTTATATTATCTAATTATTTCAAACATAATGGTGTGATTGTGTGTTAAAATTTAAAAACTGAACATAAATATTATAACCTAGTGGAGAATTATTGTTTATTCTAATACATATTGTAGGTTGCAATATTAGAAGTTGGATTGAACAAGAATCTAATTGTGAAAGTGAGGAAAACATTTCTACAATATATTGGCTAAGCGAGTGATAGGCTAGTTTTTTTATGACTCTCTGTTAGAAATTATGATGAGTTGGGTCAACCGAGAGTTGGGTTGATCAATATGACGAGTGAGTATTAAACAAGACTTTTTGTGGTTCTCTTTTGAGTTCATTACTGGTTTCTTGTGAATTCCTAACTTAAGTATCAGAGAAGCATAAACTAACACCATATTAGTGTCCCTCCAATAATATAATTCTTCTTTGTAGGTCCTTGTTTTGATGATTGGTTCACTGATTTGTAGTGCACCATAAAAAATCATTGTTGTCTATGTGTGGAGGTATACAATCCTCTTCTACATAAATCATAAATGTTGACAATGCAACTATCAAGTACACAGGTTGGAGGAAGTACATGACATGCCATCTGACCTGCCTCCTAATGATCACCTTTAAAAGATGAGGTATAGGATCTTAGGATCTACTACTAGTTCATGCTGGAGGTTGCCATTTTTATCTTGCCTCAAGAATAGTAAAAGTTTTATTAATATTCTATTCTCTTCTTTATTTACACTTCTTTCTGTGATTACTGATGTTATCAGATTATAATAATTAGTTGATCCCCATAATAAATTAAAACATGATTGGTAGTATAAAAATAAACAAATAATTTAGCATTGCATAATTGTAACAACGCCCAAATTGGCAAGTAACACGCTCCTTGCCCTCATTCACACTAGGTGCTGAATTTTGTTTGTCCTGCAAAAAGTGCAGAAATACATAAATAATGTTCAATATATATATATATATATACACACACATTTATGTCCCAATTAATATACAACAAGTCAACAACAAAACCCCAGTAACAAAAAAAGTCAACAACAAAAACTTAGTACCACAACTTTGGGTTGACTTTATTAAACACAATGTTAATCAAAGTGTATACCTTAATCATTTTATTAACCAAACAATTAATAAATGAAATGAGAAGATCTAAGAGAAGTAGGTAGAAAGTCAGGATATAAAACATTGACAATTTGGCACTACCAATCAGATGACTGTTTAATTAATCCAAACAAGCATCATGTCAAACCAAGCTATAGACCATTACATATGGGCTACACACCAATGCTTGCATCTGCTAAAGAGTATGGACTAGAGGGTGAATCCCTATTGCTTTTACAACATCAAAACAAAGACAAACCAATTGTTTAACATACTTCATAGGCAAATGGTATATGGTTTTTGAAAAGTTGTAGATCCTTTACCACTTGACCCACTATTCATTTGACTCATTATTCATTAATTTGGGAACATGTGAATCTCAAACTCATATTATCGCATAATTACTAGGGAAAGAACATTAATCTAAATATATATCAACAAAGTTTAGCTCTAAATTAGTTTGGAGTTATTTCCTCCAATTCAATACATGGTAATTTATAAGACTATATCACATGTTTTATTTTTAAAAAGTCATTTGATTAAAATTAGACATAGATGGTCTCCAAACCAATTCAAAGCTAAACTTTTTCTAATGTATATTATCTTAAGATTCTTAGACCTTGCCAAAAGTCTTGTAACTCAACTAGCACCCCTGATGTTTTTGACAAAAGCGTCCAAAGTTCAAATCTCCTCACCTAATTGTAACTATTGAATTTAAAAAAGAAAAGAAAATAAGAAGAGATTCTTGGACAAAGATCGGATGTTTTGATCCAACTCCAATTCAAGACTTCTAAGTCCAAATGGAGCTGTAAAGTGTAAACAAGTTGAGCCGAGTATAAAAAGTTCATGTTTCTTCATTTAATTTTATTTCAAACACTAGCCAAGTTAGAGCTTATTAGCAAACAAGATTACATATTTAAGCATGGTTCTTTTTTTCAAAACAAGCTAGAGTTTGTTTACGAGCTACATAATTAACTTTTTTTTTCCCTATATATAGTAAAACCATGACTAAAATTTCTTATCATTTCACAAATCTATGAATTTTACTATGAATGAATTGTTTATTTTATCAACAAACTACATATACAAATTTGATGTTATATGAACATAGTTTCAGACTTATACAATTCATTCACAAGTGTATATAAGTACACTTTTAGTCAAATACACATATAAAACTATAATATTATATTATAGTTAAATCGAGTTTTTATGTTTACAAATACATTTTTACACTTGAGCTTAACTTTATTTAATTGACTTTAAACACAACCCAACCCAAGTTAAGTTTGAGTGGTTTATAAACAATTTGGTTCATATACCGCTTGATTCACACCCAACGGAATGATCTAGAGGCTATATGTTTGTATTTTTCTGAATTGGTTCCTCGCCCGTTACTTCAGCGCTAAAAATCCAAAGGAAGAGACACACATAAATAGAGACGGCGCTTGGCAATTATTCTAGCTTTTCGCCCGCGGTCACCACAAGTGAGCTGCTTCTTTTACTTCTTATTAATTATTATTATTATTGACAGTTAACACAGGCACTCTCTTTTTCGTTTTGTGTGTTATTTATATTTTCTAGATTCTGGAATAATTTAGGCTCGTCAATTTGAGGCTTACCTTTTTATTATTATTATTATATATTTATATGAACATGACTTGTGCAAGAGAGAAATTAATATAGGATCATGCTAAATAAGGTCTTTTGGTTATTGGTTAAGAATCTATTTTAGAAAAATTTTAACATCACTTTTATGAAAAATAAAAAAAACTGTCAAAACATTAATTGTTTTTTTTCTTTTCCCATAAAAACTTTCTTTAATTGAATTTTTAATCAGTGCTCTAAGGCACTCATTAGTATTTTCCATTAATATAATATCAAGGATTTATTGTTGATTAGCATATGACATATAAGCCTTTCCCAACAGTTTCAATACAACCCAGTGGCCTAAGTTTGCTCTTTTGTTGGGTTGCTCATGATTTTGTTGGGTTTGTTCATGGTTAGGTGTGGTTTCTGAGAAAATGTAACCAAAATATATATATAAAAATATATTTTATGACACATGAGAACTTCTTTCATGTTAGTTGCACATCTAGACAATAATACTCACCATTAATGAAATTCCTATGAGCAACTGACTTCACTTGTGAGAACTAGTTACCGGGTAATCCAGGGACTATTCACCCTTAATGGGCTAAGCAGTTTATTCTCATGCCAAGGAGGTAAGAAAATTTAACAAAAAATTAAAATGGGTTTTAGAGTTTTGTTGGGTTTGTTCATCATTAAGTGGACAACTCCATCCTTAGCAAAATTCTCTGTGCAAATTGGGGTATACTTGGATGAATTTGACTGTGGTGTTGTTCTGTAGTGCAGTATTTGAACTAGTGTCTGAAGTTGAGTTTGTTTAGACTCTTCATTTGTGTTCTGTTGGTTTGGATTAGCTGGCTCCCAGCCCTGGAGCAAGTTTAGTCTTGGGTTGAAATCTTTGTCCTTAGTTCAATGAAATCCTGAATGATTGATGAGTATGCTAGGTTTAGAAGATTGAGTATGCCTGTCTTTGTTAGTTGTTAAAAAGCAACTTATCATTCAGGAAAGTGGTTGGAAACATTGTTATTTGTGTTATGTTGTTTATTTGGGACATTATGTATGCTTATGGTGTTAGATTTTTATTTCACTCATATTATACAATAATGTCACAATCAAATTTTTACCTTTATCATTATAAATTTTTAAAAAATGATAATTTCATTGAACAATGAACATCAAGTTTTGTTTAACTTTTAGGGCAAACAAACCTGTTTGGTTCAGAGGCTAACAATGAAGAAAACCGATTACCTGGTTTCCAATTCAACCAAAACAAAGTTCAAGGACAGTGATGAACACGAATTGTCCTCTTTTGAACATGTGAGAAACCCTAAACACCTGCACATTTTTATTTAATTATTTTGTCAATAGTCCAATTTATTTTACTTCTTAAAA
Source organism: Quercus robur (assembly GCF_932294415.1). Taxonomy (NCBI): domain Eukaryota; kingdom Viridiplantae; phylum Streptophyta; class Magnoliopsida; order Fagales; family Fagaceae; genus Quercus; species Quercus robur. Next base: position 67,233,177 of record NC_065535.1, read on the forward strand.
ATAAGTTCAATTATTTTTTTAAAATTTAGAAAAGTTTTCATTAATAATGCTTTGAATATTAAAAAAATTTTATTTTTTCTTTTTTTGAATAATAGGAGAATAGAGATGAACATGAATTGTCGTCTTTGGAAGATGTGAGTAACAGTAACCCACACAAAAAGTTTTCAGATTTCTAATTTAAATTGTTTTAAGTTCAATTATTGATTTTTTTTTTTAATATGTTCCTTTTAAACGATTTTTTTAATAATAGGAGGAGGAGGAGGAGATAGAGCGTGAGTGACATTTGAACATTTATAAAAAGTGCGTTCAGATGGTTCGCATTGGGTCTATAAAAAGCCGAATCAAGAAAAGAAATCCGGGCTGGCAAACAAGAATAGGTAATGATTTGCTTGTGGCTTGGTTAAATTTTTATTTTGCTATGTTGTTTTGGTCATTTTTTAAGTAGTGTGTGGAATTAGTGGCTTATTGTTGGAATTGTGTAAAGGCCGATGAAGGCAAGTTGCAAGAAGCCGGTTGGAAGGCTTAGAGAGGTGGAACAAATTCCTAAGAGGGTAAGTTTGACTGTGTTAATGTTGTTTTTGTGAAATATTTTTGTTGGTTGTTTTATAGTGGCTATTGTTGAGGTAGTGTTCAATTTTATGTATTTGTTTATTGGGTTGGAATTGTATGATTGAGATTTGTTTTGCTTTATAATTGATGGGTTTTGTAAATTGGATATTGTTCTATTAAGTGCTCTTGGTAAAAAAGAATGGAAAAATATAAGATTTCAAAGTAAGTAGCTGGTGTCTATGCTTGAATTTGAGGCTTTATAGACTCACCTGTGAGATCTGACGAGCAAACAGGACCTCAATAGAATGTTTCTTAATGACAAATTGGCCATGGATTTCTAATTAATTAGAATCAAATGCTTTTAGGAATTCTAGTTTTTATCCTTTGTAAAATAAGTTTGTGTCAATGGTAAAGATTCAGCTAGCAGCAGCAGGGCATTTAAGGTATGTCTGCCATTGATCTATGTTTATCCCCAGATTGTACATACCTAAATAACTAGTAGGCTGCCAATGGGTAGCATTGTTCCTGGATTTTTTATGTCTGGAGTCTAATGCTCATTGCTCAAGAGCTTTGGATTATGGTGTTCATTTTGTTTGGGTTCTTGTGGGTTATGCCAAGGGGTTTGCTGGAGCTTTTAGCTAGTTGGCAAGGCAGGTTTGGTAGAAGCGGTAGTGTGATTTGGAATGTGATCCCTCACTGTATCATGTGGTGTCTTTGGTGGAGAGAAATGCTAGGACCTTTGAAGGACGTGAAAAATCTAGTCCAGATCTCAAGCTTTCCTTCCTCAAATCTTTATTTAAGTGGATGACTTTATTTTCTTTTGCTAATATGCTTGAGATGCTTGATAGTTGTTTGTTTTGCGCTAATTGTTGGTCTTTCTTTTTCTAATATGTTTGAGAGACACATCTTGTGTACATGGGTTGCCTCTTTTATCATTTATTTAAATAAGTATTTTGTTATAAAAAAATGCTTACTTTTTATCATGCCCGTAATGATACATATTTTACTAGTTTGTGTTTCTATAAAGGGTCTTACTCTCCTTATTGCTATGATGGGACTGGTAAAATTTGTAGTCTTGGAATATAAGATGTACATAACATCTCATGTTCCAAATAAACATCTTTTGGTAAATTAGTAGTTATGTTTAGTTATGTTTATATATGCTCTTTTACATTGATGTATGTCAGAAATGTCAGATGACATTGATATTTCATTATCTTTAGGTTGTACGTGACCCCCGTTTTGAATCTTTATGTGGTACTGGTACATTTGATGATAAGCAGTAGCCTCTGTGTGTGTGTTTGTCTTTTTGGTTTCATTTTTTTTTTGGTCAAGTAATCCATGTTATTTCATCCTTCTTCTCCCCCCAGTGGTGGGCAATTCGGTGACAAGGCTCTAATTAAATATTTTCTGATGTGAGGTTTTCAGTACTTGCTAATATTTTATTGCAGATCATGCCAATGAGCTCTTATGCAAAGGAAACCTTCTCCCCTTGTAAGAGCAAGGTAGAGTTCGTGTGTTCAAGACCCCTTGGTTATTTGTGTAGTTACTAATAAAGAAAATATTGTAGATCATCTGTGTGCTGGTTGTCTTCTTCCCAGCACTGAATTTTTTTTTACTAAAATGGAAATCGACATTTTCCAATTTTTTCTTTAACATTACTTTGTAAGCACTTTTGTTGTGTGGATAATATATATTGGATCTTACAGGTTTAGGAGAAAATATAATTTTCTATTTAAGAAATATCTTCCTGATGAAATAAAGGTAATCCCTTTTTTTCTTTTTTCTTTTTTTCTTTTTTTTTTTAATTTATGATGAATATGAAACTTTCTTTTAATTTATTCTGCTTCTTGTTAATTACTCCTCTGTGAAACTTTATTTTCGGTGTAACAGGAAGAACAGAAGAAATTAGACAAATCCAAGGATCCATATGCCTGCAACAGATTTAAACGCAGCATAGTTTGGATGGTAAGTGCCCAACCCTTTTGGAAAATATCTAACTCTGATTCTTTTTTTTCTTTTTTTTTAGTAAAGAAGACGATTCATTAACAACTAAAAAGAAACAACAAGGTCATTGCAGATCCTATTAAAGAATCTGCCATTACAATCCTCATCCAAAACACACCTAATATCTTCAGGTGGACTATCAAAACTAACAAAGCTTAAGACTTGCACAGTCCCTAATCTAGCTAACATGTCTGCACAGTGACTAGCTTGTCGGTAGCGGTGCTTAACTTGAACTTGTTGGAACAGCCCCATCAGCTGTCTACAGTCATCCAAGATCGGAGAAATTATGTTATTCTTATAGCTTGAATTCTGAAAAATATCAACAATTGCTTTGGCATCAAGCTCAACAATGATGGAAGGTATATTGAGATTATAGCATAAAGAAAGACCATCTCTAAGGCCCCATAGCTCTGCCACAAAGCTAGTAGTTGTCCCAATTCTCCTTGCAAAACCAGCCTGCTAGTTATCGTGATCATCCCTTAGCAACCCCCCACATCCTGCCAGTCCCGAGTTTCCATCAGCAGACCTGTCCGTATTAAGCTTTACCCAACCAAATGGTGGTTTCTCCCAGCGCACCCTCTTGATAACATGGCGTGTCAACCCCCTTGGTGTTGCAACACAGCACACATATTCCATAGCTTGTTTTAAAATCTCAGACGCCAAACTTGGATTCTGGCTTTTCCTATTGAAGACAAAACCATTCCTACTCTTCCAAATGCTCCAAATGGCAATGGGAAAAACAACTTTCCAAGGAGTTTTCCCAGCCATGTGATTGGTGTTTGTCCTACCATTCATATCTAGCCAGTCATGTAGTTTAGACATCCAAAAGCCGTGATTACTCAATTGCACACCAAGCTGTCTCCACACCGATTGAACCCAGGAGCAATCCCTGAGAGCATGCAAAATAGATTTAGCTTCCCTAATACAAATGGGGCAAACCACATCTTCCACCACATCTTTCCTTGCAAGGCCCTCCTTCACTCCAATGCTATTGTGAACACATTGCCACATGAAAGTTTTAATGCGAGGTAAGGTTGGAGCTTTCCAAAGCCATCTCGCTGTAAAAGGAGAGGTTGAAACTTCCCCCATTGCAACTTTGTAGGCACTCTTCAGCTCAAAACAGCCCTTCGGATTCTCAGCCCAAGCAAGCTTATCACGGCCTCTACTAGTAAGGGAAAAAGGGGTAGCTTGGAGCTTTTCCTTGATGTCTGGGGGAGATCAAAAGGCATATGACTCCAATCCAACCCCAATTCCACCATAATATCCTTTATTTCCTAGTTGGCAGCATCCCGGGTTAGGGGCCCTTGAATGAGCTGCCTGAGAAGGCCTTCCTTCAACCACTTGCCATACCAGAAGCTTAGAGTACTACACCTCCCAAACATCCAGACACTCCCTTTAGTAAAAACTTCTCTTCCTTTTTTAATTGCAGCCTAAACCCTTGACCAAGGCAACTTATCTGCATTTGCCGTATTCACCCTTCTGTTGTTACAGTATTTTGATCTAAGAACTTGAGACCAAGGAGCTTCATTCTCGGTATGGAATCTCCAATTGAGTTTTGCTAGCATGGCGATATTTCTCCCCCTAACTATTTGAAGTCCAAGACCCCCATCTTCCTTTGTCTTGGTAACTTTCTGCCACTCGACCCAATGAATCTTCTTTGCTAAATCTGAAGTGCCCCAAAGAAAATTACGATTAACTCTGTCTATACCATCTAGAATTTTCTCCGGTAATAAGGTACACTACATGACATATGATGGAATTGCCGCTGAGGAAGCCTGAATGAGTACATTCCGTCCAACCAATGATAGTAAATTGACCTTCCAACCCGCAAGTTTCTACTTTACTCTATCCAAAATGAAGTTGTAATCTTGGAAAGAGGCACCCAACACCCTCATAGGAATTCCCAAGTACTTACCAATGTTTGGGGTAGATGCAAAACCCAGAACATCGCTCTAGGACTCTCTAGTGTCCCTATCAACATTAGGAGAGAAAAAAAAAACTCTTGACTTAGCTTCACTCACAGATTGACCCGACAAGCTGCAGAACATATCCAAGACATCTCTTATAGCTAAGCAATTAGTGAGATCCACTTTGGCAAAAAACACAAGGTCATCCGCAAAGAGCAAATGAGAGAAGTCCATGAAAAGGTATGGGGATAACGGATCCCCTTGCCTTATCCCTCTTGAGGGGTAAAACAGATCAAACGCTTCACCATTGACCAACATCGAGGTAGATATCGTCGAAACATAGCTCATAATGACCTCAATAAGATCCATGGGAAAATTAGCTCTGTAAAGCATATCTTTAATGAAACTCCATTCGAGCTTATCATATGCCTTCTCCAAATCAATTTTCAACACCATATAACCTACCTTTCCTCTCTTTTTGCTGATGGAATGTATGACTTCTTGGGCTATAATTGCATTGTCAATACCCCTTCTTCCCGGAACAAAGGCAGTTTGGAGGGGGGAGATGAGCTTGTCTAAAAAAGGTCTTAGTCTAGCCACTATGATCTTTGTGATAATCTTATAGACTGTATTGCATAGACTTATAGGTCTATAATTTCCTAAAGTCTCCGGGCCTTGGATCTTTGGAATAAGAGTAATGTGAGTCCTATTCAAATATTCAAGAACTCTTCTCTCTACAAAAACCCTCTTAACTTCATCAATTACTAAGCTTCCCACTATCAACCAAAATCTATGGAAGAACCCCGCATGCAAACCATTTGGTCCCGAAGCTTTAAAAGCTTTTAAACACCACAAGGTAGCTTTAATTTCATCTTTCGTTGCAACCCCACTGATACTAAACTTCTTTTCATCCGTGAGTTTGGCCTGCCATTGGGAAGATGCCGAAGCTACCCTAGGGCCACTAAGGAAGGAGGATGTGATCCTTAACTCCACTGTCCTCATAAATCCATTCCCCCACTGCATTTTTAATTGCCAAAATTTGGTTTCTTTTCCTTCTCACCAGCGTTGAGACATTGTAGAAGGCAATGTTCCTATCCCCTTGTATCATTTAGCTAACCCGAGACTTGAGAGCCCAAAGTTCCTCTTCCTGACTTAGAATCGTATCAAATTCTTTCACCAAATCTTTCTCAAGGTTTAGGAGGAAATTTGAAGGCTTAGAAGCTACAGCCCGCTGGATACCGTTCAATCTCACCATAATATTCCTTTTTTTTAACAAAGATATTGCCAAAGTGTTTTCTATTCCACTCGATGGCATTCTTTGAAAAGAGATCAATTGCCTCTCCAAGGTTATGAGGCTGTCTCCAAGCCTGAGTTACAATGTTTGGGAAAATGGGGCCAGTCAACCAGCAGGTTTGGAACTTGAAAGGTTTGGCTCTCCCAGTGCTTGTTCTTGGGAGTATATCAAGCATAACAGGGTAGTGATTCGAGTGGCACCTAGTGAAATGCATAATTCTAGCATCCAAGTAGAGTAAGCACCAGCTAGGATTAACGAAAAATCTGTCTAGTCTTTCTTGAATAAGAGCATGGACTTCCCTTTTATTCGTCTAAGTGAATTGCGGACCCGTAAACCTAATGTCAATCATGTTGCAATTATTCAGACACTCCTTGAATAGCAAAAAACTATTAACCCCAATAGCTCTACCCCTAAACTTATCCTCAGCTGTAAGAGTTTCATTGAAATCACTCGCAAGAACCCACGACATATCATGAAGCTCTACGATTTTATTTAAATTATTCCATAAAATGCGCATTTCGGCCCTTCTAAGACTAGCATAAATTGCAGAAATTAACCAGCTAGAATTAGAATTCAATACCTTAACTACGGCGTGGATCTCTTGCTCGGTATTGGACAGTAGGTTAATCTCCACCTTGTCTGAATTCCAGAGCATCCAAAGTCCACTTGCATACCTGATAATGTCCGTGTGAATCACACCATCAAAAGGGAGTCGGTCAGTAATTTCTCTAGCCCTCTCACCACCAACTTTTGTTTCCATCAGGACTAGAATAGCTGAGTTGTGGATCCGAATCAATTCTCTAACATGACTTTGGAAGGTGGGCTTCAAAGCTCCCCTACAATTCCATATAATGACATTCATGAGAAAAAAACGTGTTGAAGGATGAGACGCTCGTCAAAAGGAGGCATCAACTTGACCACCTCCCTCAAAATCCATCCGAGCCAATTCAGTATCTCCATGGTTTGTCCCTCCCTAGAAACAGCGTCGGGTTGTGTTAAAGCACACTCATCTCCAATATCTGCGATAAAGCCTGAAGACTGAACATCTTTGTCAGTTGAACGACATGTACCCACCACGGTTGAACCATCATTATCGGCTGGAACGCATGTACCCACCATGGGTTCATCGCTTCCAACCAAGCTGGATCCACGAAAGCTAGATCGCCCTCCCTCATGCTTGTCTCGGTCCATGGAAAAATTATCTTCCATCGGAACTCTGTTAGGACGATTTCTGGAATCTCCACCACAATTCCCTCTAAACATAAAAGCCCACCTCTAGCGACGGCATGGTTGAGGATTGAAGCTCAGTCAGAGTTCTTGAATGTGGTTCACCCTTACTTCTCTGCTCTGGCATTCCATCACTCTTGATTTGAAACGATCTTTTCTGGTGAAGCTAGTTTACAAACTAATCTGGTGTGGAGAAGGCTTGGCAACTACTAGCTGCTCCTTGTAAAACTTCCTTATGTGCCCTAGCTCGTGTAAAGGCTTTCTTGCCTTTGACCGAAGCTCTAAGGCTAGGCTTACTAGACATTACTTCGGCCTCAACCCACCCTTTAGCGTTACCCACTTCAATCTTATATGGGCTTTGTTCCGTAGAAGCTGAGGCTTGAAGAGTATCAATACTACCTACACTGAAGGCAACATTTGCCATATGGGCTTCATTAATAGGCTTTTGAGGTGTGAGTTTCCTTTTAGCCTCCTTAGTAGGCCCCTCACTGAACTTAAACTTCCCCATAGCGTTATTGATTCTGGCCTCGTTAACAATCGGTACATGATAGTCTCATTATCTATGCTACAAACTACATCTCTTTCAATGTACAAAACCAAACAATCATTCATCCACTGAATGTAGAACAAATTATGGAGAAAATTTTAATTTTATTGGCATAAAAAAAACTGAGGGTGTTACCAATTTTTTTTTGGAAGGGTAGACAAATAAATTTTTTTAAATAATTATGTATATAAAAAAAAAAATTCAGGTCAGGGTGGTCCTAGGAGATGTATACGTGTATATCCTTCCATCTTGGTTAAGGTGGTAAATATCTCCACTCTGCAGGGGGAGTTGGGTTTAGGTTTTTTAAGTTTTGTCACTGTAGTTTAGGTTCCTTTTGCTTCTTAATTTTTTTTTCTCATAAGTTGGATTGATGCAAGAAGTATAATCTATGTAAGTTACTAAGTTGTTTTTTTTTTTTTTTTTTTTAAATGTTTTTCCAAATTTAATTTTTGAGTTTGAATTTGTTTTCTTTTTCAATTTTGGTCTTTAATGTTGTTGAGGATTTTATAGGATGTAATTTTGGTTCAATATAATCCCTTAAGTCCATTAAAAAGAGGCTCTAGGAATGGAATAATAAGATGGTTCTCCAAGCTTGGTGGTGATTCCAACTTCAAATACCCTTAAGGCTTCGTTTGAGAGTTCATAGGGGAATGAAATGGAATGATTATAAGGGAATGGAAAGAAATGGAATGGAATGTAATAGAATGAGATGTATTTAAGCAAGGGAATAGAATGAAATGGAATTGAATAACCTTATTTGGATATTTTAAAATAAATGAATGGAAAAGAATGAAAATGAATGGAATATAAGTAACCTTATTTGGAAGTAACATAAAGGGAAAAGAATGAAATTATTTTATGATAATATTACTGTGGGGACTACGGCCCAAAATAATGAGTTGGGCCTTGGGCTCGTCCGAGGAGGCAACGTGGCTCAGCGATCCAGGTTTTAAGCCTTATCACGAGAGGCAAAGAAAAAGGTCCGAGGAGGAATTCCTCCCCGGACACTGAAAATCCGGAGCAGAGATACATCCAAGCCACTAAAACCCATCCCCTAAATACGTGAAAAGGATGGAAACACTAAATATCTCAGCAAAAGCTGCTACCACCGCATTGAATACACTACAACTACCTTCCTGGCCGCATTAATGTGGAGAAGACTCCTAAACAGTGTTGCCTTGGCCACTGCAACTCACAAAGGATTGAAAGAGGTGTCTGATGGGATGGGTGCTCAAGTGGAGGCTTAGATGACCAACAAGTGTAAAGCCCAGATGGTAAGGAAGAGTCTATATAATGTATAGAAACCCCCATAAGAAAGGGGGATATAGAAAAAAGAGGTGAGAATATTGTGGCATGCAAAGTAACACTAATGTGCTAGTCTGTATGCATAAATTAGACTTTGAATCTCCTCAGACTGTGAGATTTTTCAACGTAATGGTTTTTGTTCTTGTCCATGTATACCTTTATCCCATGCAAACCTCTGTCTAACTTATCTAACCTTAGTTCTTAAACCCATACTCTACTAAATTCATTGTGTTGGGTTTTTTGGATCGAGACTTCACACGATTGGGGTTTGGGCTCCAAAAATTGTCCCCTTACAATTACTATTAGGCTCCTATTTTTAAAAAAAATGTTGAATATATAGGGGTATTTTGGGAGTTTTAGTAAAACATTCATTAAATCTAATTTCATTCCTCCTCATTCCTCCCAATTTCGGGAGGAATGAAAATTTAAAGTTTTAAGAGCCTAGAGAGGAATGAGTATTTCCTTCTACTTATTCCATTTCCTCCATTAAAACTCCCAAACAAGGAAATGAAAAGTCTATTTTCTCCATTAAAACTCCTAAAGAGGAGAGAAAAACATTTTAAAATTATTTTTTTCATTCCTTTCCAATCCCTCATTCCAAATGAGGGCTTAGGTAGATCTTAGGTGGTGAGATCTTTATTTAATGTGAATAAATGCCATACTGTGAAATCTTGATTTTTGGTGTAGTTTCAATTTGGTTTTAAGGATGTGAATAAATGCCCGAATGTGAAATCTTGATTTTTTGGTGTAGTTTCCAATTTGGTTTTAAGGAAACCAAAAAGGAAGAATATTATTAAATATTTTTTTAGGAGATGTTAATGGATTGATTTAAAAATTATTTTAAGAAATTTTATATGTAAAAAAGAAATTAATTTTTTTGACAATTATTTATATTTTTAATAAAAGTGGTGTCAAAATTTTTTTAAAATAATTTATTAACAACTGTCTACAGACATCCATTAATAAGACCTATTTTTTTAAAAAAATAACGAATAATACTTGTTAGGTGGGTAGTTAGGTAAGAAATCAAGGGCCATGGGCCGTCAAAAATCACAAGGTCGAAAAAACACCCCCCAAAAAAACAAAGAGAAAAAGAAAAAAACCTGGAAAACGACACCGCTTTATATACAAGTCCGACCAAACCCTTTTGAACAAACACGCAAAAAAAAAAACAATCAATTGCGTTCTTAAAACCGCGTTATGGTTTCGCAGGTACAAGGCAGCCTCTTTTGAATTTGGGAAAACGAAAGGAAAGTTAGTTTGAAATCAAAGTCACACGTTCTCGAATATTCGTTTAACGACAAAGAACATCAGACAGAAGAAGTGAAAAAACCTCCTCCGATCCCCTCACACTCCTCTGTTTCTCTCTCATCGCCGTACCGGGTTGCTGAATCCTGAAATGGGTGTAGCGGCGAAAATAGCACCGTCGATGCTATCATCGGACTTCGCCAATTTGGCTTCCGAGGCTAAGCGCATGCTCAGTCTAGGCGCCGATTGGCTCCACATGGACATCATGGTACTTTTACTACCATGTTTATCAATCAAACACGTATCACTATACTTTGAAATTTTGTTACTTTAACTGATTTCTAGTTTGCTTTTGCAGGATGGGTAGGTTTGGCTGCTTTTCTCATACCCTGTTATGCTTGCAATCGAATTCGCTTCATCCTACTTTTCGGTTTGGAATTGCGTTTCTTTTATTTTGATTATTTCTATTTTAAGGTACTGAATATGATGAGAGGATATAAATGTAGATAAGTTAGAAATAAGGATAAATGTATATTATATGATTCCCAATGTTCTGGACATTCATTTCAATTGTTGTTATAATCTCAACCAATAAAACTGGCTATATTCCAATGGATGGTTAGGATTTTTGTGTGTTACATAACCCCCCAAATGTATTAGATACCATAGAAGGACCTGAGGTGTTTGTTTTAGTTAGAGAGAGCTCAACTAGATTTTTTTCTTCTTCTTATAAATAGAAAAGAGTTTTCTTAAGTGCATGTGTCTTAAATATTGATACAATGATTCCAAAGTAGTCGATTTCCTTCGAAATGTTATTCTGTTTTCCAATGAGCTCAAGTTCAAATGGTGCCTCCACCCTTTGAAAGAGCAAAGTAGAGTTGTGTTCAAGACCCATCAAGTGTGTAAGTTGCCAATAATTTGTTAAAAAAATTTTAGTAATAAATTATTGGGTGTGCTTAAATAACTGTTTGTATGCAATACTCTTTTTGTAAAATAAAAGGTATGGTTATCATTTATCAATGAAAAAGAAGTGTCGACTTTGGTGGCTGTAATTGTGAATTATGTGAATGCTATATTGTAAATTGTAGGGAGAATGGGGGTTCTCTACATGCTGAAATCAAGAGGGTATTGGATTTTGAGAAAGACAGAGATGTAACATGGGATAGGATTGTGGCTCAGGGCATTAAGAAGTTCCTTTAGCAAAATTATGAGTTTAGGTCATTTTTGTTTTAAATTTTCAATAAACAGTGCGAATTTTGGGTGGGCACTTGGCCTTTTTTAACAGCAAAGGAGCTGTCTGGCCTGATTGAAGGAAGATAGTTCCAAGTGGTTTCACTTCCTGTCAATATGCATTTCTTGGATTTCAGTATTGTTAGTGCTAACTTGGGATTAAGGCTTTGTTGTAGTTATTGTAGTGCTAACTTGCACGGTTAAATCAAATTGCGCTAACTGGAAGTTGTTACAAATGATGATTGCATACTTGCTGATAAGACGCAAGAAATGATGTTTATTAATATTCTCTACTCATTTCCTATTTGGAACTGGTGAATTGCTCAACATTATTATTATTTAAGTTTTTTTTGCTCTTGCAGGCACTTCGTCCCAAATCTAACCATTGGTGCTCCAGTCATTGAAAGTTTGAGAAAACACACAACGTAAAACTTCTTTTAGCCTTCACTTTAAATCTTTTTAACATCAATTTTTCTTGGTTACTGGTTTACTAGTATAACTAGGTGAGGTGTGGATTTTCATTTGTTTCAGTGCCTATCTTGATTGCCACCTCATGGTCACAAATCCTCTTGATTATGTTGATCCTATGGGAAAAGCTGGTGCTTCTGGTTTTACATTTCATGTTGAGGTCTCCAAAGGTGGGTTTTAACGTCTGCCATGTTGTTGCCTTCCTCTCCCCCCCCCTCCCCCTGTGTCTTTTTCTATTTAGTTATTTTCTTTAAAGGAGTCTTATGGTACTTTTTGCAGAAAATTGGCAAGAACTAGTCCAGAAAATTAAGGCAAAGGGCATGAGGCCTGGGGTGGCATTAAAACCTGGGACGCCTATTGAAGAAGTTTATCCACTGGTATGCCTTCCTGTGATTTTCATGCTCTCAGATTGTGTAGCTGGATTTTATATTGTTTGGAATAATCTAAACACAACCAAATCCGACTTTACCTTAACCAAATGATATAAGGTTTCCTAGTATTCTGTCTATATTGAATATTAGTAACATATTTATTTAGAGGATTTTAAAATTGATAAAACGTTTAGAGTCTGTTTGGTAACTTTTTTTTCTCCTTATTTTCTGTTTTCAAAAACATTTTTCTATTTTTGAAACTAAAAAACTTGTCTGGCAACTCAAAATGGATAGAAAACAAAAAATGTTCTCAAAACTCAATTTGTGAAGGAAATTAAAAACATGCAAAATGTTGTTTTCAATTTCTAATTTTCAAAAGTCAATGAAAATACGCATTTAATTTAATGAATCTGTCTCATTTAATGAGTTAGCATTAGAGTTCAAATCTTAGTAACAACATATTTTAGTATTTTCTATTTGTTTTATTTGAAAAACTAATTTTTTAATTTCAACTAACCAAACATGTTTTTTATTTCAAAAATACAAGAAAATTGTTTTTTCTTTATATTCCCAAAAACAAGTTTTTGAAAATAGAAAACAAATATTGTTACCAAACATAACCTTAACTTTTTTTCCCTTAACCCACAGGTTGAAGGCGAATATCCTGTGGAAATGGTCCTTGTAATGACTGTAGAACCTGGATTTGGCGGACAAAAGTTCATGCCAGAGACTATGGAAAAGGTTCAGTTACATTTTTTAGTTCCTCTTGTGACTAGCATCTCTTGTTCATTCCCATGACTCTCTCTCTGGTTTTCTTTATCCAGGTTCGGGTGCTAAGAAAGAAGTACCCATCACTTGATATAGAGGTGAGTCAATCTCTTACTTTCGATTTATAACTTCTTGCTAGCAAATCGTGAATTTTTCATCTTCTTGGATTTATTGGTAATTTCTTGTTTCAGTTTACTGTTTTGTGGTAATGTTATTGTCATGTTGCATATTTTGTTGTCCATGTTGGGCTGTTAAGTAGCAGCATATTCATAAAATAAGTGTAGTTGAAATGAGAATGTTAAGATGAATAAGTGGAAATACACGAAAAGATAAGATTCGAAATGAATAAATTCGCTTAAAGATAAGGGTAGCTTGTAGCCCCTGCTAATGAATAGATGAGGGAGAGTCACTTAAGATGGTTCGGTCATGTTTAAAGGAGAGTGATTAATGCACCAGTAAGAAAGAGCGAGTTAATCCAAGTTGAGGGAATGAAAAAAGGTAGAGGAAGACCAAAAATCATATTAGTACAAGTAATAAAAAAGGACATGACAATTAAGGAAGTAACAAAGAGTATGACTATAGATAGAGTAGAATGGAGGAATAGAATACATATGGCTGATCCTAAATAACTTGTTGAGGATCCATAGCTGACTGTTGTGTATTGTGTTGTCTATTTGTTCAGCATAGCAACTAAATCCTGTTCTACTGAGGAATGTTGGGTAATGCTAGAAACTTTGAAATTTTATAATTTTGGGAGCATTTTTTGAAACTTTTATAGACATTCTGGTAGTACTGGACACATTATTTTCCTGTGGATTACATTTTTAAACAGTTTCCTAGATGTTATGTTTGGTTCATTCTTAAAAATGGTTTTAGCCTTCTATATGTTTCTCTAGATTTCACTCTGTAGCTGTCTTGCATTACTTGTGGGTTCCTTAGTGAATTTTAAATCTTTCATCTCCTTTTTTTCACATCTTTTTTTAATTGATTCCATCCCACCTCCTGTTTTCCATATATGTAAGTCACTTGGATTTAACCCCAAGGGGTTGGCTTAATGATTTTTCCTAAGGCCTCATGAGATCTATGCGGTTTTGGGTTCAAAACCTCTAGTCAACATTTTGAGGCTACCCAAGGGATTATTTGCTCAAATTACTTGTTTTGTGGGACGGGGAACTACACACATTTAGGGGAATGGTCAGGTACTTAGAGATCTCTGGACACCTTCATTACATTTTTTTTTTTTAAAACCCTTGGATTTTGGAAGATAAAAAATGGCTCTATCATAGGAAAAAGTATCTTATGAGATGGTCTCATGAAATCTCTCTCTTACGGTCACAGCATGTGTGGGTCCCACATACTCTGGAGAGTGGTCCCTTGAGACACCCTCTCCTATTATAGAAAAGCATCGGTCTCTGTGCATGTGGGAAGCGACAACTAATTGAAAAATATGCTTTATTTTGCAGGTTGATGGTGGTTTAGGGCCTTCGACCGTTGATGTGGCAGCTTCAGCAGGGGCAAACTGCATTGTTGCAGGAAGTTCAGTATTTGGAGCTTCTGAGCCAGGCCAAGTAATATCCCTCCTGAGGAAGAGTGTACAGGGAGCCCAGCAAAACAATTGACATGGTACAAACCAAATACATCATGATTGGATTGTATTAAACTTATTTACTGTGTACATTACTTATCTGTTTGATGAATTAAAATTGCAGGGCCTGTACTTTCTAAAGTGTAATAAGCGACACTTGCAAACATTTTGGAAATAAATTTATAGGACAATACCATTTATTTCATTTACAGCTTTTGTCTTCAGCCTTCAAGTACCATCACTCTAATAAATTGTTCTGGCACATGATGACTTTGTCACTGCTCAACTAAACGGGACTTCTGTAAAACAGATAATGAATCACTGGCTTTATGATTCCTTTGTACATCTTTAGCCTTGTTTTTTAGCTCCCATCTTATCCTGTTACGTATATGGATCCTACTCTAGCTAGCACCTGGCAGATATGGTTTACCTTAGTTAAGATGATTTCACTTGCTGGATGCTATCAAATGTATTTGCCTTCATGGCAAGCCATTTTCCCTTTACATTAGTATCTGCCTATATCTTGAAGAAATAGATACTAATCATTATCAGACGCATTTTTCCTTAGCTGTCTTGGATTCTGTCTCTAGTTCTTTGATGTGTTTAGTAGTATTGTCTTCCCGAATTGTAGTACCAGTTGGGCTTATGTTGCCTCTGTTTGCTCTAATCTCTGGGTTGTGCTTTGTCTTAAACGGTTAAACCTGTCGGGGTGTGCCATTTTGTTGTAACGCTATATCAATTTGGTTTGTTGGCTCAATTCAAAATTTCTGATTTACCCAAAAAATGAGTTATTTTGGAGTGACAAAAATAAGCTTAACATGTATCCCAATTATTTTGTTGAACTTCTCTCCCTAACGTGGACCCGACGCATGATATTGTCACTAGGCAAGATATTGTCACTTGCTATATATTATTCTGATTAGAATCTGCCAGATTATTTCCTTGTCACAGAAGGAACAAATTGCTAGATTATAAATGTCACTGTCTCATACAAATGAGGGAAAATTTAATTATTCGAATTGACATGTTTGTTTCCCCTATTATAGATTAGCTTTTGTTTGAATGCAACAGAAGCTTTATACAGGCTTTAGAGCACCTGGATGATTGACCTCATATGCACCCTTAAACATGAGTTTGCATTGTACCTTGTTTGCTGCTTCTTTCTTGACAGATTCATTCTTTAACATTCTCAATTTGTCAATAATTGAATAATCTTGCAAATTTTCGAAACTGGTGCAAATGTATCTTGGTTTAAGACAACTCTTACCCAATTTGTCTAATGTCTACTACAACAGCACGTTTTTTTTTTTCCTTCTCCTGAGGCATGACCTAGAACACTACGGTTTTAAAATCCCATTTTTTGAAGCGCAGAAACAGGATTATGTTCCACACCATGTCAATTTTTTCTTGAGCATATGCATAGGAATATGCGACCTACAAGATTGTGGCACATCACATGCATGGAAGTTTATAACTTCTTTAAATGGATGGATCTTGATCTGATGTTTCTTACCTGGATCTGTCCAAATCTCACTCTTTTTCCTTTCCTCTTTGAATATATGCTATTAGTTTAACACCAAATAATATATTCCTTTGCTTTGCTTCTGCCCCAAGTGTCGCATTGCCTTCGATGGATCACTGGATCTAGATGTTTTGAGAGGAATGAGGATTGGTCACATGGTACACTATTTCTAGTTTTCCATGCTTTGGCTCCAATCATAAGAGATTTTTTGGAGCATCCTCGACATGAGAAAAATATATTCATGTCTTAGCAAAGGCATGCTCCAAACTCCAAAAATAGTGTTTGTAAAAGTTAGAAAAAAAATGTCTGGTAACTAACATAGGTGGTTAACATGTGTTATCACGTGCATGTAATCCAAGATTCAAGACTTATTTTAAAGATAGATTCACAAGGGCAAAAATACCATTGATGCAAGATAGAGGAGGAATTAATGGTTACAACTTACAAGTGATGTGATAAGTCCCGTGGTAATGACATTATTTGAATTGTCTACTGTCTGTGGACTGTGGTACAAATCCTGCCTCACCCTTCCTATTATCTACTTATAAAAAAACAGAAATATTTTCCCTTTTGTCATTATTTTTATCCACTGAATTTTAATGGACTCATCTCATTCTTGGATTATTATCTTCCACTTTCGGTTCATTGGTACTGGATCCTAATGCTGGTTTCGTTTTCAGAAAAATGCTTTTACTTTCGGTCAAGGGATGCTACAAATTACAATCATTCTTTCTCCTCTTTGAGATTTCTTTTAGAGACTTGCATAAAGGAAAATATTTTAGTAATTTCCTTTAAGGGAGAGAATTTTTGGTACTTGTGCTATAGGGAAAGAAAAATTTAGTGAATCCTCCAATCTTTTGGCCAGAATGAACTAATGACTCCTAAAATGATGGTACCCACTTTCGTCAAACTTTCTGGTTTGCTTAAAAACTTAAAAGGCCACTGTTCTTCTATTTTAATATTTATTTGATTAATTACTGTTTTTTTATATACTAAAAATCAACTTAGAACTGTTACTTTTAGCACAAATCTCAAGGAATTTTTCTAATTGAAAGAGTCCCATGCCTTCTTTGTCACCTTTCTTATACATAATGTACTGGTTTCATGTATTAAACCCATAATTTTATAATTGTTGCAATCTAGTTATATTAGGTGGTAGTTGAAAGATATGATAGATAAAGGTAATCCCTTGGACGAATGACATGTGAATTGAAGTTGTGTTGTGTGGGTACAATTGACTGTAGCTGGTACTTTTAAAAGTTATTGGTGCTTGTCAACTTAGGATATTCATGGCCAGTGTGACCTATCAATCCCTAGCCTTTCTTTCATGCCCCAACTTTGCCATGCATTAGGTCTCTTCAACTGTGTATAGCCATTGTCCATATCTTTTCGCACTTATCTACATTTTCCAAAATCTACATCATATCTATCCATACTGCTTGACAAATCATCAATTCTTGCTTTCATCCTTTGCCTTTTGGGTTAAAAAAAGAAAAAAAAAATAAAAAGTCTAGAACCACGTCCTTTTGTGCCACAACTTTGTTACAATTCTGATGTAGCACACTGTGAGTGGTGAAGAAAAAATAGTGAATTCAAGTAAAAGTAATATAAAACCAATCACAATCTGTGACATAAGATAGTTGTGAAAAAAGAATGTGATAAAGAGTGTTGAGCATAAAGTTACTATTTCTTGTACATGACATCTATAGGAGCATAAAATTGTATGTACGTGAAAGCACTATGCCCTCATATGATTGGACCTTAGAATACAACTGACATATGTTCTCTCATGCTCATATTGTCTGAGAGGAATCGATTGCCCCATGAATGCGAGAAATTATTCTTTACAGCACATCTCTCTCACATAAGCGTGAATTTTATGTGCGAAAACTTATATGTGAAGTCAGTCTTTATATAAGTAGTCGGTATAATACATTGGATATACTTAATAATTTCATGGTAAATAGAACAGAGTTGTCATGGATTATTTTTCTGACTTGTGCATAAGCTCTTTCATAAGATGAAGGGATTCTGGTCATGGAATCATGAGTTGCATGGACAACTAGACCGAGTTATTTATAAGGAATGTGAGAATGATGTAGGCAGATCTGAAGCTCTTACTGTTATCTGCAATATCCTGAACGAGGGTACTTTCTTTGATCTTCTAAAGGTACAATGGCGCACTAAATCTGAAAGTTGAAATTGTGGTGGTTAGAAGCATCATCGAGGTGGATTCTTACTTTCTGCATTTATTAAAAAAAAGAAAAGAAAGTGCCCATTTTACTTGTTCCTATTATGTCTAAATCAGGCAAAATGTTTGTCATATGCCAAATGAATGGTATCTGTAAACAGATAAGGTTTATATACCAAATTACTGTGGTTTTACCATTCCATGCCCACATGAGAGCCATAAAATATAAACAAAATTTTGGAAATCTACTTGGAACTCTAGAATCTAGATTACCACAGTTTGCTTAGACTCCTAACCAGCATGAAGTTAGTTCTTACTAGACAAATACTTTAAATAAAAATGCATGTATGTGAACACAACTTTTGTGCCTCAACCTTAACATGTGTGATTGTGACTCATGGAAAAAAGGTGGAGAGTCTATATGAAAATGATAATTTACCAATTGCAGTCGCACTCTCACATATTATCCAGTTATGATAAATGGCGTGACCTTAAAACAATTGAATGCTCTTACATTAAAACCAGAGCAATATTTTATGATATGCACGTGATATCTGCATGTGTACCATTTGCATCTATGAGACATATGCCAATGAACTACAGTATGTCGGTACACCAAATTCAATATGTTGAGATAAGTCTAATCACGCATTGGAATGGACTAGCTATAACACATGTTGATGCATGTAAGATAGGATTTGAGCCCAATGAGTCTTCTGACGTAAATTAAGAGTGGTGATAATGATTACTGGCAAAGAAAACTTGGGATAGATAGCCAACCCTTTGAGAATGAAATAAAGCCCAAGATAAAGGGGGTTAACCAAACAGCTGGAATTTGAGTAAAAATATAAGACAACTTTGTAAAACCCAAGAACCCTGTCCAGGAACAAATTTGAGAAATACTCTTATTTTTTACTCCATTTCTGTATGGATCCAAAATATTCATTTTCTTGGAATTAGAAAGCTCTTTATTTTTAATCGTCCTTTCTTTGAAGAAGTGTGTTACATAGGCATGGCTCTAATCGGTAAGCTCCACTTGAGAGTTTTAGTCTTATTCATTTGGCTATTTGTCTCTGCACTTGGACAGAACCTGCTAAGTTGTGACATTACATCTCCAGATGCTTCTGGCTACCACTGCAATGTTGGAAACGCCTCACAGGTTCAGTGTGAGACATTTGTAATTCTTCGCACCAATTCCTACTTCTCATCACTTTCCAACCTGAGCTTTTACTTGGGCATCAGTCGTTTCGTGATTGCAGAAGCTAATAAATTTTCTGCAGAGACAGAATACCTTCCAAAAGATCAGTCTTTGTTGATTCCAATTGATTGTAAGTGCAAAGGTGGTTTCTTTCAGGCTGAAGTAACAAAAACAACCACAAAGGGAGAGAGCTTTTATGGAATTGCTGAATCTTTGGAGGGCTTGACAACCTGCAAAGCCATCCAAGAGAAGAACCCTGGAGTGTCACCATGGAGTCTTGGTGATAAAGTTCAGTTACTGATCCCATTGAGATGTGCCTGTCCTTCTTCATCTGAAGCAGGTCCAAAGACGAGGCTATTGCTGTCTTATCCGGTAATTGCAGGTGATACAATTTCTAACTTGGCCATTAAGTTCAATACTACTCCAGAAGCTATTATATTTGCAAACAACAAATCTTTACAGACCTTTAGACCTCAAAGCCTAATACCTCTTACATCTCTTCTGATTCCAATCAATGGTGAGCCAGAGCCTGTTCTTGGTCCTCTTGCAAAACCTCGAGAAACCAATTTACATTTTCCAGCAACTAGCATCCCAGTAATTAGTCCCCGCAAGAAAAAGTCCAAAATGAGGAAGATTGTTTTATATATTGCACTCAGTGGGGTTGTAGTTTCTGTGAGCATTGGTATTGCAGTAGCCTTTGTGGTGATCCAACAGAAAAAGAAGAAGAAACAAAGTTCCTGCAAGGGAGTAGTAGATGTGGAGTTGCAACAGCTTAGTCTCAGTGTAAGAACTACAAGTGATAAGAAAGTCTCATTTGAGGGGTCTCAGGATCCTCTAGATGGTAGGACCGTAGATGCTACACCACGTAAGATGCTGATCGAGACTTATACTGTTGAGGAACTCAGAAAAGCAACTGAAGACTTCAATTCAAGTAATCAGATTGAGGGATCTGTTTATCATGGTCGTCTCAATGGGAAGAATCTGGCAATAAAGCAAACGCAACCAGATACAATCTCAAAGATTGAGCTTGGACTCTTCCATGATGCAATTCACAATCACCCCAACATACTTAGGCTGCTGGGGACATGTTGGAGTGAGGGTCCTGATTCTGATTCGTTTTTGGTCTTTGAGTATGCCAACAATGGGTCATTGAAAGATTGGCTTCATGGTGGTTTGGCAATGAAAAACCAATTCATTGCTTCTTGTTATTGTTTCTTGACATGGAGTCAGCGGCTGAGAATCTGTCTTGATATAGCCATGGCCTTGCACTACATGCACCGCGTAATGAACCCGAGCTATGTTCACAGAAATGTTAAGAGTCGGAACATTTTCTTAAACGAAGACTTCAATGCCAAAGTTGGGAACTTTGGCATGGCAAGGTGCATTGAAGAAGATATTGGAGACCCTCAATTTTATTCAACCAATCCAGCCTCTTGGAGTCTAGGCTATTTGGCTCCTGAATATGTTCACCAAGGTGTAATTTCTCCAAGCATTGATATTTTTGCTTATGGGGTGGTTTTACTAGAGGTTTTATCAGGTCAAACGCCAATAACAAGGCCAGATAATAAGGGAGAAGGGAGTATATGGCTCTCAGAGAAAATCAAGTCCATATTGCAGTCAGAAGATGCAGATGAGCTAAGGGAATGGATGGACAATGCATTGGGGGAGAATTATTCATTTGAAGCAGCTGTCACATTGGCCAATCTTGCAAGAGCTTGTGTAGAGGAAGACCCTTCTTTGAGACCAAGTGCTGGAGAAGCTGTGGAAAAATTATCAAGATTGGTAGAAGAATTACCAGAAGGAGAGAATATGTTAATGTGTGAAAGCTCTTCCAAGCCTTTAGTAAAGGCATCAGCAAACCATATGTGAATAATCATCATCCAGTGAAGTTAGTCCAACCAATTTAAAACCAGTTATTCTACTCCTAGTGTTTTGTTTTAAATGTTTTTACTTTTTAAGGTTTGAGACCACTTGACAAGGTCAGTGGAATCCTGTATATATGTCATTAAGAAACTCAATTCGAAACAAAAAGTGCAGGTTTCTACTCTGTATTCTCTGTTTCGAAAATAATAAATTGCTGTTATTCTATAAATTTAATCTAATCTGCCACATATTTGAAAAGCTACAAAGATCACTCAGGGGTGCGTTTTGTTTAACATAATTTGCTTGTGATGCTTCTTCGTAGCAAGCGCTGTGTTGACTATTTCAGTAAAAAAGGTTTAGGAAATCTTATTGTAAAGAAAAATTTTCGGGTGCTCTTCCTGGCACAGCTCACGTCCATTGGATTGCCAAATAAGTTAGAATCCTCAGGAATTGTTTAAGTCAAACAGAGTTGATTAATCTATGCACTTGTTTATCCAACTCTTTTTTTGACCGACTTGTAAGGAGAACAGACAAAGAACAAAAGAGGAAAGATTAGAGGATTGAGGGTCATTGCACCACGTTGAAGGGTTGAGATTAAAAGCACTTTTGATCTCAGCCCTTGGATCCCAAAAAAAAAAAAAAACCTTTTAACCTTCACCTTTTTACATCTTTACTTTTTTTTAAACCTTCTTCACATAGTGGATAAGTGATGTAGTCCACCATTCTACTAAAAAACTTCCATCTGTTTAAAATTGTTGGTTATAAATTTTTTTTAAACAAAAATTAATTACTGACTCAGTAATTTTAAACAAGTGAAAGTTTTTTAGTAGAATGGTGAACAAGTGACGTAGTCCACCAGAGGACCCTATAATTTCTTCACATTAAGGTGTGGTTTTGCACTATTACACCGGATCTTAATTCAAGATTCAGAATAATATATATAACAAAATGATGTACATATCACATTGTACACTTTACCTCACTCGCTTATTTATTAAAGAACAAAACTCTAGAAAGCTCTATCTTATTTGATTAAGGATATAGTTTGGATACAAATTTGGTTATAGTTAATGCCTACAACTCTCGCTAAACAAATTAACATGACTACATATTTTAAAAATCTAACTATTGGATTTGATATTTTTAATACGCATGTCAAATTTTATGTCAATTGGATATTATTTACTATTTGACCCATAAATTTATTTTTATGCATAATTTTAGCCCAAAAATTTGATATTTAAATATTTGATTGATGACATAACTATTAATTTTTAATCTTCTGAAAATTTTGCAAATATAGAGGATATAAGAAGCAAATGTAATCTAATTGTAGATTTGTCAAAATCACATTCAATAAAAAAATATTGATTGGAGTTGTAGCCATTAACTACAACAAAGTTTATAATCAAATTTTGTCATTTTATGAATGTTTCTCTCTATTAGAGATATATTAGCCTAATAGTATAGGTCCAATCCCAATCCTAATTTATGTACAAGCCAAGTAATATACTTGTCCTACAAGTCTATTAACCATAACTACTAACTAGTATTGTTATTAATTAGTTTTGGTTTTAATCTACTATATATATCCATATTGAGTTAATTGTAACACATAACCCAACATTAGAGTGTTTGTAACACATAACCTAACAAACTCTATTAATTGTAACACATAACCTAACATAATAGTGTTTGTATTATGTTAATAGTGTTTGTAACACTAGAGTTTGTTAGGTTTTAACCTACTAGTGTTTGAAGGCAAGCCAATAGAGTTTGTACTGTATTAGGAGTATGTTTTTAAGTTTGATTAATTTTATTTAATTTATTGAAAAGAGTATTCCAACACTAACTACGAAACATTTATTTGAGGTAGGAGTCCTAAATTCTATCATGTCACCTGGTTTGTAAAAAAACAGATCCAAAAGAGGTTCATTCCAACCGGGTAAATTCGTATTTCAAATTTTTGATAATTTTATTTATTTATTTAAAAAATAGAAATTTTCTATACTTTGTTTGGGCAATTTTGGAAACTTATATCTTTCAATGATGTTTCCTTAAAAAATGTTGGGTTTTCTAAATAAGACTAACAAGTTAGGACAGAATGAGTACATCATTAACAACGATAAGACTATTCCTTAAACTTCGATTGTAAACTCCCAACCATCAAGATTCATCACCTAACGTCCCCTTGACACCATTCATCCTTATTAGTAGTTAGTTCGAACCCCACATTCCATGATTGTTGATCTATTAGATAACTCAAACTATGTTGTCTCTGATGGGTTGCCCTCGAACCATACGAAAGCAAAGCAGAGATAGAGATTTAAAATTACAAACATGCCATGCCTTAGTACTAAAACGAACTTAAAAATGACTCAATATAGTCTAATAATCAATGTTATCTGATACATGTTGATATTCTCATTGTTATGAAACATTAGAAAAATTATTCATTACTACATGATGACTCTCTCGTAGGTGTGAATATTTTCTATCAAAAGGTTCTCTGTGGTTATTTGGTACTAGTATTGAAAATATTGACCATACTTATCACTACAAAATAGAATTTAGAATGTTAGTTAACATGCTAAAAGAATCGATCAAGATTGATTAGAAATTCCTAAATGTCGAGAGTATTATAGTTAACGCTCCGATTATTTTGAAGTAATATATTTTTTGAAAAATGCTTTCTCAAATTTTAGGTGTTTGTTTGCAAGTAAAATGTGGTTAAACTGTAAAATATTTTTCTTTAATCGTAAAATCCTTTAAAGAAAGTTGTAAAACATTTTACCTTTAAAATTTTGGTAAAACATTTTACAAAAACACATAGTGGCTTCATTCACCCTAGTTGGTGGCTAGGTCACATGTCTAGTGGGCTAGGCAACTGGTGCTAGCAGTTTGGTGGTTGGAGTTACCATTCCGGTGACCAATGCCGGGGTTTGATGGCCAAAGCTACCACTCCGGCAATTAGGTGGCCGAAGCCACTGCTTTGACAATTGATACTAGTAGTTTGGTCATCGGAGATGCTGTTCCGATGATTTGTGCCGGAGGTTCGATAATCAAAGCCACAATTTCTATAACTAGAGACACAATTCTAGCCACCGATGCTGGCGATCTAGTCACCGATGACACTACTCCAGCAGTGATCAATGGAGCCACCATTTGGGCTGCCAATTCTAGTGGTTCAGTCACTGGACCTCTAACATAGCGGCTTCGGCAACTGAGCCACTAGTTTTGGTAGTTTGCTTGAAATCTTTTACTTGTCATACCAAATATTTTATTGAAAATGTTTTATATGTAAAATTTTTTACTTCAAAATAAACAAAGTGCTAGTGGCATAACTTTTTTTTTTTCATCAGGAAAACCAGGGTTCGAATCTCCCTTTCCTATTGTGATAACTATCAAATTATAAAATAAAATAAAAAATTTCAAATAAAATCTATTAGGTTCTAAATATTTAGGATTAAATGTTTCTTTTCCAAATATTTGTATGTTGGCAAATCGGGAATAAAAGCATGTCTAGATTAGGTGTTAAACATTGCTCAAGTTAGTTCAAGTCAAGTTTGAAGAGCTGTCAAGCTGAAGAAAGAAGAAGCAAACTATTGTGAAGCTTGACTGATTGAAAGATAGGTTTGACTAATCGAATGTTCTGCAAAATTTGAAGTCAAGGCCAAGCCCACAAAAATGTTTAGAGTTTCAGTTCAACACTACTAGGTATAAAAGGAAAACCCTAATTACGTTTTACAAGTCCTTAGAAGTCTTGTGAGTTACTCCTGTGAGATTTGTGAGGTTTTTGTGCCTTCTAACTCAACAAGCATCTGCTGGAACAAGAGATCTACAATTAAGAACTGGTGGAAACAAGTTGTTGCATAAAGATCTATTACTGATGGTGGTCTAAAACCTTTGAGTGGAATCTCAAAGTCACAAGCATGGGAGTTTGTGTTCAGTAAATCCAAGATAGAAGAGTCCATGGAGTCGGAGCTGCACGTGGTCGTGTTAGTAAGTTCTACAAGAGGTAGCTTTATATTTAGGGTTTAAATCTATTGTAATCTTTCATTCTATCATAGTCGATTTGTTTACCTTGAAGATAGCTAGATTAAATTCTCCTCAGGTTTTTACCTTTAAATGATTGGTATCATTGGTTTTATTGGGTGTAAAGTTGTGATTTACAACTATTTTGTGTTGGCTTTAATTCCGTGCCAAATTTGATAGTAATTTTATTCAATCATATTTTCTTGTATTTATGTGGGGGTTTTGTGTGTGTGTGTGTGTGTAAGGGATGAGTGTGAGAGAGTGTGAAGACTTAAGCTTAAAATGAAGAACATGTGGAGTTCGCGAGAAGCTAACCCGCGAAATAGCTACGTGTAGAGCACATGACTGGAATGCAAAGAGTCATGCCAGCCTAGAGTTTTTATGAGTGTGTCATGGGTAAGGCCTTCCTGCGAGATACTCGCAAAACATTCTGTTGAGCTAATTTGTCATGTTTGTTTTACCAAGTCTTTACTCATACTATATATACCCTTATTACCCATATATTGTAAGGTGTGCTTTTCAGAGAGAAAACCCTAGAATACACACTTGAGAGTTAGAGATTGTTATACCCGCAATCATCTACACATTTCTTTGTGGTTTTTCTTTACTCCTACCTCTCCATTTCTAAATCATTGAGAGGTTGATAGCCCAAACATTTACCACACCCAATCTGAGTGTCAAGTCAGATTTTGGTGCTACTAGGAAGCATTAAAAGGAGCCAGTCATTGGTGGATGCAATCGAGCGTATTGTGGAATTTGGGAAAGGTAGAGAAGACAAGGTTCCGAGAAGCCAATTGGAAGCAGGAGCATGGAGGGCTTAAGTACATTGGGTAGACTAGGCTTGAATGGTCTTTTGTTATTTGTGTACTCCAACTTTATTCTCTAATAGATCGATTACCGCTTGAAGGGCGGCGGAGAGGTTTTTCGCCGAGTTCTTCGGTTTTCTCTTCGATAACACGCCTCGGTGTTATCTTGTGTTTGCATCTCTCTTCTTTACTCTTAAACTTTACTTTATACCATTGATAATGGATGAATATGGCTTAGGGTAGTGTTATCAGTTGCTTGCATTCATTTACTCTTATTCTGCACTTATTCTAAGTTAGAGTAAAACCAATCTAGCCGAAATTTTAATTTTGGGGGGGGGGGGGGTATAAACAAGCTCTTGTGTTTTTCACACAAATCTAAGCTTTCACTGGATAATCATATTACTGTCTTCTTTAATTTTTCGCACTAAGTAATATGTTTGCATGTGTTTAACCTAGATCTCATAATTAACCTATGTAACTATTTGGCTAATTCATTAGGTTAAACTAATTTGGATTTAAGGGGTCTAAACATAAGCAAACAAAATCAATAAACATGGAGAGATATTTATATTCTAGAAAATTCTAGAAGATACAAAATTAAAAATAACTACTTCTAATTCTAATAATTAACAAGCGGCTACATAATAATCAATGAACAAGGATTTTATTTTTTTAAATTAAAAAAGAATCTTAATATAAAGATTTTTATTACATATGAAAATGGAAGATATCATATTACTGTCTTCTTTAATTTTTCGCACTAAGTAATATGTTTGCATATATTTAACCTAGATCTCATAATTAACCTAAGTAACTATTTGGCTAATTCATTAGGTTAAACTAATTTGGGTTTAAGGGGTCTAAACATAAGCAAACAAAATCAATAAACATGGAGAGATATTTATATTCTAGAAAATTCTAGAAGATACAAAATTAAAAATAACTACTTCTAATTCTAATAATTAACAAGCGGCTACATAATAATCAATGAAGAAGGAATTTTTTTTTTAAATAAAAAAAGAATCTGAATATAAAGATTTTTATTACATATGAAAATGGAAGATATCATATTGCTGGCTTCTTTAATTTTTCGCACTAAGTAATATGTTTGCATGTGTTTAACCTAGATCTCATAATTAACCTAAGTAACTATATGGCTAATTCATTAGGTTAACCTAATTTGGGTTTAAGGGGTCTAAACATAAGCAAACAAAATCAATAAACATGGAGAGATATTTATATTCTAGAAAATTCTAGAAGATACAAAATTAAAAATAACTACTTCTAATTCTAATAATTAACAAGCGGCTACATAATAATCAATGAACAAGGATTTTTTTTTTAAATAAAAAAAGAATCTGAATATAAAGATTTTAATTACATATGAAAATGGAAGATATCATATTACTGTCTTCTTTAATTTTTCGCACTAAGTAATATGTTTGCATGTGTTTAACCTAGATCTCACAATTAATCTAAGTAACTATTTGGCTAATTCATTAGGTTAAACTAATTTGGGTTTAAGGGGTCTAAACATAAGCAAACAAAATCAATAAACATGGAGAGATATTTATATTCTAGAAAATTCTAGAAGATACAAAATTAAAAATAACTACTTCTAATTCTAATAATTAACAAGCGGCTACATAATAATCAATGAAGAAGGATTTTTTTTTTTAAATAAAAAAAGAATTTGAATATAAAGATTTTTATTACATATGAACATAGAAGATATCATATTACTGTCTTCTTTAATTTTTCGCACTAAGTAATATGTTTGCATGTGTTTAACCTAGATCTCATAATTAACCTAAGTAGCTATTTGGCTAATTCATTAGGTTAAACTAATTTGGGTTTAAGGAGTCTAAACATAAGCAAACAAAATCAATAAACATGGAGAGATTTTTATATTCTAGAAAATTCTAGAAGATACAAAATTAAAAATAACTACTTCTAATTCTAATAATTAACAAGCGGCTACATAATAATCAATGAACAAGGATTTTTTTTTTTAATAAAAAAAGAATCTGAATATAAAGATTTTAATTACATATGAAAATGGAAGATATCATATTACTGTCTTCTTTAATTTTTCGCACTAAGTAATATATTTGCATGTGTTTAACCTAGATCTCATAATTAACCTATGTAACTATTTGGCTAATTCATTAGGTTAAACTAATTTGGGTTTAAGGGGTCTAAACATAAGCAAACAAAATCAATAAACATGGAGAGATATTTATATTCTAGAAAATTCTAGAAGATACAAAATTAAAAATAACTACTTCTAATTCTAATAATTAACAAGCGGCTACATAATAATCAATGAACAAGGATTTTATTTTTTTAAATTAAAAAAGAATCTTAATATAAAGATTTTTATTACATATGAAAATGGAAGATATCATATTACTGTCTTCTTTAATTTTTCGCACTAAGTAATATGTTTGCATATATTTAACCTAGATCTCATAATTAACCTAAGTAACTATTTGGCTAGTTCATTAGGTTAAACTAATTTGGGTTTAAGGGGTCTAAACATAAGCAAACAAAATCAATAAACATGGAGAGATATTTATATTCTAGAAAATTCTAGAAGATACAAAATTAAAAATAACTACTTCTAATTCTAATAATTAACAAGCGGCTACATAATAATCAATGAAGAAGGAATTTTTTTTTAAAAAAATAAAAAAAGAATCTGAATATAAAGATTTTTATTACATATGAAAATGGAAGATATCATATTGCTGGCTTCTCTAATTTTTCGCACTAAGTAATATGTTTGCATGTGTTTAACCTAGATCTCATAATTAACTTAAGTAACTATATGGCTAATTCATTAGGTTAACCTAATTTGGGTTTAAGGAGTCTAAACATAAGCAAACAAAATCAATAAACATGGAGAGATATTTATATTCTAGAAAATTCTAGAAGATACAAAATTAAAAATAACTACTTCTAATTCTAATAATTAACAAGCGGCTACATAATAATCAATGAACAAGGATTTTTTTTTTTTAAATAAAAAAAGAATCTGAATATAAAGATTTTAATTACATATGAAAATGGAAGATATCATATTACTGTCTTCTTTAATTTTTCGCACTAAGTAATATGTTTGCATGTGTTTAACCTAGATCTCACAATTAATCTAAGTAACTATTTGGCTAATTCATTAGGTTAAACTAATTTGGGTTTAAGGGGTCTAAACATAAGCAAACAAAATCAATAAACATGGAGAGATATTTATATTCTAGAAAATTCTAGAAGATACAAAATTAAGAATAACTACTTCTAATTCTAATAATTAACAAGCGGCTACATAATAATCAATGAAGAAGGATTTTTTTAAAAAAAAATAAAAAAAGAATCTGAATATAAAGATTTTTATTACATATGAACATAGAAGATATCATATTACTGTCTTCTTTAATTTTTCGCACTAAGTAATATGTTTGCATGTGTTTAACCTAGATCTCATAATTAACCTAAGTAGCTATTTGGCTAATTCATTAGGTTAAACTAATTTGGGTTTAAGGAGTCTAAACATAAGCAAACAAAATCAATAAACATGGAGAGATTTTTATATTCTAGAAAATTCTAGAAGATTCAAAATTAAAAATAACTACTTCTAATTCTAATAATTAACAAGCGGCTACATAATAATCAATGAACAAGGATTTTTTTTTTTTTTTTTAATAAAAAAAGAATCTGAATATATAGATTTTTATTACATATGAAAACGGAAGAGATGCTAGCCTAGCTAGGACCTAACCATTTATATCTTCGGCTAAACGAATTATAAATCTTTGAAATAGATATAGGCCCTGCCTCATTACAAAAGAATTATTGTGGGTCGCCCCACAACGTAGCTATTAATCTAGATTATTATACAACGAAGTTAAAAGAAGAATCATGACATCATGACCCTAAATTCATCAAAATTGAGGACCCCATCACCATTGAGATCAAATTGAGAAATCATCACCTTACAGTCATCGATAGTTCTGGACTCACCCAGTCTACTAAGCATCTTCTTAAGGCTCTTGGGTGTAATACATCCACTACCATCCATTTCATACATCTTAAATGCTTCTTTCAAATCCTTCACTTTCTCTTCCTCTTCCCCTCCTTCAAGAAACCTCACGAAGTCTTCAAAACCCAACAACCCATCTCCATCTGAGTCCAGCAACTCCACCACCGCATCCGCCTCCGCCAGCAAAAGCTCCCCACCTATTGCCTCAACACATTGCTGCAGCTCCGAGGGTGATATCTTTGAATCTCCATTGTCATCAAAGTGATTGAACACACGCTCATATTGTGTGAGTTTGTCCATACTGCTGTTATGGAAGTTTATGTTATAGCCTATTTTACTTTCAAAAAAAATATGTACTCAAACCAAATTAGCTATAAAACTAAAAATACAAAACTAAACCAAGCAAAAGAACTAAAAAACTAACCCAAAAACGCTATAAGAAAATAGACAAGGGTGACGCTTATATATGCCCTTAATTAGGCAAGGGTAAGAACTAAGAACTTGGTATTGCTTTACAAAGAAATATTCGGAAAGTGAGCTTCTTTGAAAGTAGAAAAGTGAACTTTTTTCTCGTGAAAAATCAAAAATGAATCTGAACCTGTTTCTGGTACGGAATGCGTGGTTTAAATAGATGCTACGATGCCGCGTGTCGTAGTTGACCAACTAACTTGTAAGACCGGGAATTTTCAACTGAACTTGCAAGGTGATTTCGTAATTACGACGATGTGAAGACCGTGGACCTGTAATTGTCTCACGTCATGGAGCACGACTGAGCTCTTTTCTTTGAGATTGTTCCAAAATTTTCAGTAAAGCTCTTGCCCAAATTCATAAACGTGATACTACAAGAACTTTCTCTATCTTATCTAATGACAAATGTAAATATTAAAAAAATTAAGACAGAATGGCCCAAACCAGTTGTAAACTCATGTTTTTGTAGAACAAATAATTTAATCTCTTGGTATTTTTATGGAGTAGTACATAAATCCTAGCCGTCAGCATAGTACTCAAGCGCTTTTTAGTAAAAAAATTCTACCTTATGTTTAGCCGCCGTCATAGTGTTTTCACACTCTGCATTGGATCCATTGTAAATTCAATTTTAACCGCAAATAAGTATTTTATATAAAATGACACTATGTTATCTGTATCAAAATCCAATAATTAAACAAGAGACATGCATGTAATAATATTGACAAATCTCACATTTATTGAATTTTAATATTGTGATATAGTATAATTTGATACCAAATACATACGATACATGGCCCCAAAAAAACTCACCGTCTCCATTTTCTTGGGCTGCTTCAACTCCACCGAGAACAATACTATTCTTTCTTCATCAGGCATCAAGACACAGCAGGGCGGGCCGCCTCCCATCGATCAGTCACCATGCATCCACCAAACCATGCCGGTTCAACAACCGTCCAATTCACGTGGTGCTCACAATAGCGACCCAGCCGAGTCAACTCACGTGGTGCTCTCAAGCTCTAGATTTGCGACATCCAATAAGTCGACCACCACCATCAAATCAAAAGTTGATGTACCGAATATCTGTATCCACGCTGTTTATGGGTTTGAGATCCAAAAAACTAATGACTCAAGTCTCAAGGGTTGTTAGTCATGTGATTACTAATGACTCATTGGGTTCAAAAGCTTAGACGAGGCAGTCACTCTTGGTCGGAGGCAATTCACAACCCACACGGAGTCCGATGGAATTGCTTCTAAAAAAAATAAAAGGAAGGCTCTGTAGACCTTCCAGTGCTCCTTCACCAAAATGCAAAGTGGGACACAAGTGGGCCAGCCCACTTGTTTTTTGTATGTTCAAATTTTGGACCTTCGTTTCAAAAAAGAAAAAAAAAAGAAGCCAATGTGGAATTTCAATATGTTGCTATATTAGCCCTATCCATGTCAAGTAATGACATAGGAACCTATGTCAGCCAGATGTTAGCTTTGTCATCAATGCCATGTTAATGATACAAAACCTTCTAATGTCAATGGAGTAGCGTTGGTGTCATATTAAGCTATAGATTTAAGACATTTTAAACTAAAGTTTTCACTATTAATTTACTAGTCACCTTAGAAATCAGATTAATAGCCCTAGGGTTGTTTTTCCTATTTAAGAGCTTTTTAACCTCCCAAGACAATTTAGTTTTCTCATCAATAAAATTTTATAGGGTTTTTCTCCTATATTTTCAAGTGGATTTAGGAATTCTTCATGTAGATTCAAGAGTTTACAACTTAAAGCAAACGTGTATTGTTTCTTGTGGCTTTTTGCCTGTATTAGATTCGAACTCCACCCATACCCAAAAAAAAAAAAACTAATCACTGTCTTATCTTGTGATGATGAAAAACAATTATCATGAAACAAATTACATAATATCTAAAAAAAGAATATAAAAATTCCAAACACAAAACCCTTTCTTCTTTAGTTTTGTTGGTTTTGATTTTTTTCCCCTTGTGGGTGGCTTTGAATCACCTCAAACACAAGTATGATGGATTGGACTTGGACCCCATGCAGCCACGCCCAATAACTATGCATGGGGCATGATGATGAAGAGTCGCCCCAAAGTCCACAATTGAGAATGAGCTAGAAGGCATTGTGCGAAAGGAATCAAGTCATAGGAAGAAATACCGGCTTTGATGTACTAGAAGGTAGATATCCAACAACCGTCAAAACTACCTCAACCATATGAACCAATATGAATTACGTACCAAAAAAAAAGTGGCATGGACGGAGTTTCGGACAAAAAAGCATCTTCCCCTAATTCGATTTTTCATTGACTTCTGAAATTTTGTGGTATATAAACAATATGGAGTGCTTTTTAACTAGAATTCCACGTTTTTGAAGCCACTTTAATACTGCACTTTGGCCATGTTTTTCAAGTCAAACCGGCAATCATGACGATATAAAATCATATATAAAATAAATTATTTTACAATATATTTACTAATTATTGTTGTAGTCAATTTTTATTGTGGTTCCCATCTGAATTTATAGTTAACATTAATTTTTCATTTATCAATATCCATTTAATACATTAATAGTTTGTAAAATAATTTATATATTTAACATTTTTATAAAATATTTTTGCCGAGTTTTGTTAACAAATATTAATATAAAGGGTTGTTAGGTAAGTGAGAGTGCATTATAAAGGTTTCTTTTTATAAAAAAAAGGAAAGTATTATAAAGGGTTGTTAGGTAACTGAGTGTATCCCCAATTCCCACATATGTTCCTTGACCAATGAGTCTCACATTTGTTGAGGAGAGGCAGATTAATTTATTTTTATTTTTTATTTTAGTAAAAATTCAGAACTTTATTGAATAAACTTCAAGATATTACATCAGCTGTCAAAACAGCAACAAAATTTAAAGGTAAGTGCTCCAACCAAAGAGAAACATCTTTATAGATGTCACTAGATGAGAAGCAAACATAAAAGCAACATTAATATTATTGGAAGCTCTACAAACAAAATCCAAAGTACAAGAACGAGCATGTTGTAATTTTTCTAGAATGTCCTCTAACAAATTACAAATGACCATATGTTAGTTGTTGGATTGCTCCCAATCCCATCCTTCAAAACTTTGACAGAACAAAACGCAGTACCAAACTTTGACAGAACCATGCTCATCTTCAATCACAGCACCAAACAAACGCAGTGAATATATCCTTGCATGGCAAATTAAAATTTTATTCATATTGATCAGAACTGGGCCATGCAACTTATTTGTGATGAACTGGCCCAACTAGCATTATAAAAGACTAGAAATGGTGGGCCATTATATTGGGTTAGAGATGAGATATATGTTTTTTTTTTATAAAAAGCCCTTTAACTTATAAATAATTATATATACTAGTCAATAATCCATATAATGCATGGTAAATTTTTATAAAATACAATATTTTCTCTGTTTTATTTTTTAAAATATATTTAATTTGATAATTACGATAGTTATTAATATAATTTTTTCATGATTGTATTTATATATAAATTATTAATTTGTGGCAAATATTCTATTAGAATTTATAGATATATAAAGTTTTATAGGAATTCCTTATAAAGTTTTAAACTCAATTAATATATATCATCATGGAAAAATGTGGGCTTTCAAAAACTTATGAGTCAATATTAGAAAAAGTCAACAAAAAGTTAAAATTTTTTGTTTTATATATATGGTGATAATCTTGAAATAGTAAACTAGTATTAGTTGATACTGAAATATTTCGTTTCTTACTAAACTATAATGGCCTTGTATTGACAACTTTGCTCCAAGCATAAAATATTATCATCAATGGGATTTTTTGCAACGTTATTGGTGCCATCAACTCCTCGTTCGCACAAGGAGACTGGAATATAAAAGGCTACATCCACTTGGGCTTATCTAGCTTTCAAGTTTGGATTGCTTCCCAAAGTCCTTGGGTTGCAAATACAGCGGCCCGGGTCTTACAAAATGGGCTTCTACTGTCATCATCTATGGGCCTCTTGTCCTCCTATCTATACTAGCTCTTTTTGGCGATTTTGGCCCATTAGCATTTATTTTTAAAATATTTAGGCCCGAAACACTGTTTGGGAAATATATAGCAATATACCACTTTTTTAGGTACTCGAGTTTGGCAAGCTCGAGTACCATGTTTTTTTAATCCACTATCGCCCCATATTCAAGGAACCCTATAGTGGCGTTTTTAAGCCCTATAGTGACGTTTTCGGGCCAAAAAACGCCACTATAGGGCCCCTTGAACCTGTTATGGGGGCTTATAAAAAAATTTTGCAGGAAAACGCCGCTATAGGGACCAAAAACGTCACTATAGGGCTTAAAAACGCCACTATAGGGCCACTTGAACCTGTTATGGGGACTTATAAAAAAATTTTGCAGGAAAACGCCGCTATAGGGCCCGAAAACGTCACTATAGGGCTTAAAAACGCCACTATAGGGCCCCTTGAACCTGTTATGGGGACTTATAAAAAAAATTTTGCAGGAAAACGCCGCTATAGGGCCCGAAAACGTCACTATAGGGCTTAAAAACGCCACTATAGGGCTCCTTGAATATGGGGCGATAGTGGATTAAAAAAACATGGTACTCGAGCTTGCCAAGCTCGAGTATCTAAAAAAGTGGTATATTGCTATATATTTCCCAAACAGTGTTTCGAGCCTAAATATTTTAAAAATCAATGCTAATGGGCCAAAATCGCCAGCTCTTTTTTCTCTTTTACTGTGCAACGGTGCGATTAATACCTTTTAACGTATTCCTCTTTTTTTGAAAAGTCAGTTCAGAGTTCAGGACTCTGAGGATTCTCTCTGAATTCCCTCTAGCTGAGGTACACTCATCGTTCTCTTTGTGAATCCACTTATGGGTCCTTCATTTCTCAGCTTAAATTTAACCGCTTTACTTAGCTTCCTTTTACTTGTGCTGCTTTTGAATTTGAAATTTGTGGGTTATACTTGGTCCTCCAATTCAATTATGTATCTCAACCAGCTAAGCTTCTGGGTTTATATATTGCTACCAAACTTTGAACTTTAGTGTTGCCAAGCCTATTCTAAAATGAATTTAATGGAAGCCTTTTTTTTTTTTTTTTTTTTTTTTTTTTTGGGTGTGTGGCTGGCAAGTGGTTAGATATTACATTAATATGAAGATGGGTTTTGATTTAGGCCTTCAGCACTAGGCTGAGGAGGCTTTATCTGCTTGGAAAGGGAGCAATCACCAATGCAAGAAGAATAATAGGGGATGTAGATTGAAGTAGAGGTTTTTTTTGCTGTGTGTACAGTATGCACTATGCACTACCTTACCGTATGATTTTGCCGTCTGGATTCGAGTGGAGAAAATAATGTTGTGCCATATCAAGGTTGAAGCTTTTTTTTTTTTTTTTTTTTTTTTTTGCACAATTGGTAAGGTAGTTCAAACAACAATTTTCAATATTTAAACACTGAAAATTGTGGGCCAATAAAAAAAAAAATCACGTTTGGCAAGAGATTTCATTTGGAAGAGTTTGAGTTACGTTTCTCATTTTATCTCTTTTTACTAGTTTTCAATTTTCAAATAACATTACTTAATAACACTTTTCTAAATATTTAGAAAAGTATGAGATCCATTTGATAAGACTTAACATAAGTACATCTCTCTTTCTTTTACATTCACACCTCATCTTTTTTTTTTTTTTTTTTTTCCCTTTTTTTTTTCTCTCTTTTCCTCCCTTTTCTCTCTCACACGTGCACTCCTCTAATAAATATTAATAAAATAATTGTACCTGTCAGAAAGTTACAACTTAAAAAAAAAAAAAAAATACATCCACATACTATATATACAATTATATTTTTTCACATTTTAAAATATGTTGTTTGAAATATGGTACCAAACATATTTTTTGTATTATGAATATTTTAAACACATATTTTCACAACACTTTTTAAACAACAATTTTCACATCATTTTGAACAACAATACTTAAAAGTTACTACCAAATAGCCTATAGCATTTATTGTATTTGCAACTCAAAAGGAGAAAAAGGAAATTTGTATAAAAGAAACAAAGAAAGATTACCAAATAAGACTTGATAGTTAGATTGTACTAAATTTTTTGTTTCAGGGCTTGTTTGGTACAAGTAAAACACAATATGAACTTTATTTCCACATTGGACATCAGGGGACAAGTGCACCCAAAGAGGATCCGTACCCCTTTTAAGGATATGAATTACCATGTGACGTGGTACATTCAGTGTTAGGATAAGAATACAAGCCTCTTGGAGTTTGGGTGCAAAATCAAAATTTAAGGAGAAAATACACCATGTATTTATTATATGTTTCCTCTCTCTCACATTGAGGTGGACCTCACATGTGTAGAGTCTACCTCCATGTGAGATGAGGGATACATGCACTAAATACATGGTATACGGTATATCTCCTCAAGTGTAAGATGGATTAACTTTAATCGTACGTTTTTCAAATATATAATATAATAATTTCTAATAAAAATATGCATAGCATATACTAATAAAAAGAAGTTAATAGAGTCAAAAAATTAATGTATTTTTCTAATTAGCTAAAATTGATGGTGCAATTGCACTATTTGTAAGTTCAAAATTTGATATAAGTTATTTCCATTTCTTAAATTTTTATATAGTAAAAGTGATAACAATTATTTATGGACAACAATATGATAACAATCTTCTCATAGAAAGTTCAAATAAACATTTTGTATAATTGGGATAGCTATGATAAAATGAAAAATATGGTTCTTTAAAAATAAATCCAAAAGGTAAAGACCAAAAACCCACAGGAATAGTAAATAATCCTTGTTCATGTAAACTATATATATATATATATATATATATATATTGTGTAATACAACACCATAAGAAATGTTTCTTTAATAAATCAATGTTCATATCATTTTCTTAAAGATTGTGGTGGGCCTTTTTTGAGATATAAGGCTGGGCTGCCTCCTACTGTACTGGGCCTAAGTGTTCTAGATAAGAGAGTTGAGACCGGTCCAATTGTAACCCAACTTGGTCCGACTTGTGCACAAACTATGCCCCGTTTGCCGAAATTTTGGTCACATGCCCATGACAGGCGGAGCTGCTATGGAAGAGTTATGGTAAACAGATGTAATAATAATAAAAGAAAGCATGTTTGCCATTAGACAGAATAAATAAAGGATCCTTAATTAAAATGAAGACCACAACGACAAGAAACGCCTCGTAAATGAAATAGTAGAAATAAGCAGAGAAGAAATGAGTTATCAAAGAAGGAAAAGATCAATCCACCACGCTAAGTTATGTTATAGGACCAAGACCAAGGAGGGAACCATTTCCTCAATGTGAGTAATCTCTTAGGAAGATCCTGTCATAGAAATTAATCACTTTGAGGGAACGGGCCTAAATGACTTGTGCCCAAAAAAGTCCTTTGCCTCTAACAAAGAGTAGGCATTTAGGGGGAGAGAGGAGATTAACCTATTGGTGCATGCCTGCCATTCTATGCTCTCTATTTTTGTTCTTCTTTATCCTCTTTTCTTTTCTCAATGCTTACCTATCTAGTAATGTTGTGATTCTCTCCTAGAGGTTACTATTGTCGTAATGATGATCCCCTTTTACTATGCATGACAAGGGTTCTTTATATACTGCCTGTCGTGACTGATTTTTACCATTTTAGCCTTTAACTACCCTTGTCTGGTCTGGAAATCCCTGCCGACTACCACTGGCTTGTCAGTTGTCCAACCACCATCATTTACTTGTGCTGGTTGCTCCACTTCCCATTACCAGACAAATAAGATTATTTTGTTTGCTTGCTCACCGTGGCATTCTTATCCATCACGATGTGGGTGTTCTCTCTTTCTATCCCTCATGGCATGCACCTAGTGGTTCCAACTCATCCTTACTTCTTTTGAGCAATATGTTATCCCAGCAGGACATTTTCCCAAAAAAACCTGAGTAGGAATCCTAGAATAGGTTTTCCCTTCTCCCCATCGCCAGACCATACCCTTTCTTACCTCTGACTCATGACTCACCACTTCCTGTATTGGCTGGGAACAAACTGGTGATGTCTGGGCCTTGCGCGTGCTTCACTTTTGTGTACGTCCAAAACTTGTTCGCTGCTCATGCATTTGCCGTGGTCTGGAGGCTCATCTGTACATTCTGCCGCTCATCCTTGACTTCTTATGGCTTGAGCTATTTTCTGATTTCCCATTCTTTATGGCCTACTCCTTTTAGGGGCTAGGCTTCGCTTGATTGTGGGCTTTTCTTCCTTCAACCTACTCTTTTACTCATTCCGTAGTCTTGCTACCATTCCTACCGTACCACTCTACCATTCCTGTTGTGATGTTATTTGACCCAAGTTTGCTCGGCCTCTTTGGGCCTGCTGCTTATTCTTCTCTCAATGACTCAATATGGTCATTGGATTCATACTCAAGCTATTTTAGGCTTTTTTATTACATTGCTTGTGGGCTCCTTTGTTCCATTTATTTCTTCTTGGGCATCCTTGGCCCTTTTTCTAATTCTGCGATCCCATGGGTTTTTACTAACTCTTTTGGGCTTCCTTAGTCCAATTACCTTATCCTTCATCCTTGGGGGCTCATGGACTTTCTATCAACCCCTTACTTTCTTTACTTGTATTACTTCGGGCCTGCTGTGGCCCATTCTCACTTTTCTACATCACATACTGCCCATGGGTTTGCTACTTCTCTCTCCAGGCTCTTTTAGGCCCGTTTGCTTCCTCAAGGCCCATTTATTTATTTTATGGGCCTATGATCCATTATTCCTGCCACTCGGATTTAGTGGTTTTTCTATCCACTCATTAACTCTTCTCTGCCCATATTATTGGGCTTCTTCCCTCTACTGGGCTTTCCAAAATGAGCATCAATATTTAGCCCCCTGAGCATATGAAGCGTTCCTGAGGTTTATATGCGAATAATAGACTTTCCTGTCCTTTCTGTCTTTCCTTCTTCTTTTTCTTCGTGGGCTTTTTTGAACAGTGGACCCTAATTCATATGTTTTTCTTTTCTTGCCATGAACATTGTTGTCTTTTCAAATTTCCCAATTTAGCAGTTATTTTGAAACACAGCCCCCGCTTCATTAATTTCATCCTTTATCCGATGGCTAACCCATTGCATCCTTTTGCGTCAACTTTAATGACGTTGGTACTTAAGGGAGATTCTCTTCATATTCCAAACACAATCACTTTCTCCCTTTTCCTTCCTTCACTGTGTTCTTTCTCTCAAACACCATCATCCATTTACTCCAACCAACCGCTACACCATGACATTGGCGAAAGGCCACGGTTCTTCCCGTTGTAAGGAAAAAAAGAGGTTGTCTTCAATGATCTGGTTGCGTGAGATGTAGGCGAAGGGGCCGTCTATTCCGAATCGGACCATTCCGATGAGAAGGAGGCACGGCGTGATCCTGATAGTGAGTGCGCTCCTCTTATAGACCCTTGGTATAATACCCATGCCTATTTCCCAAAAGTTCCTGGTGATTACACACTGCCGCTGCCAGGCCATGTGTGACTTGCCCTTTGCCGTCACAACATGGATGTATCTTGGGCTCTGTTGGCTTCTTCGATTCCAGATCTTGCCATCCGCCAAGGTACTTCACTCCCTGTGTCTATTCTCTTCTAGTTTAGATTGGGTACTGCTTTGGTTGGAAGGAGTGGGTGGACTAGGAGTTGTCCGACGCGGGTTTTATGGAGGCGCTACAGTGGGCAGGTGTATTGAAGGCCATTATTTCATCCCGCTGCTTGTCTAACTATAAGGACCTCTTCAACCTCCACCTTTTGGTTCGTCGATGGTGCACTGCCACTCATAGTTTTTTTTCTCTCCTGTGGTAAGATTGTCGTGACCTTCGAGGATGTGGCCAACTAGTTGCTTTTGCCCATTCTTGGGGATGTTGACCTTGGTGCCTTGGAGCTCTCTCCGGAGGAAGAAGTTGTGGAGGCCGAATTGAAGAAGTGGATGAGTGGTAACGTGAAGTTGTCATATTGGGTTAGTTCCTCTTCTAAGATCTTCGTTGCTGCTCGCCGTGTGGCCTTCATCACGTTCTGGCTCTGTAAGTTTATCTCTAGCTTTCATCCCCACTATGCTGTGAAGCCTTTGTATTTTCAGTTAGCCATTAAGATATCTGCTGGGGTAAGTCTGCTGTTGGCACCCATGTTCTTGGGATATTTTTATGTTCAATTGGATATCCTGCGGAGTGATGAGGATCAGGCAGGTTCCTGCCACATAGTTACTACCTCTGTTCACAGTACCATCCCACAACATTTGCTATATGAGCGCTATGCTAAGCATTTGGCAAAGTGTAGGCCTGTTCACTTTGCCAAGGAGAGATACAAGTCATGCCCGAGAGTTATCACTGATTTCTGTAGCAGATTTGAGCTTGATTTTCCATTGGCTTTTTGTTGGGTTGGTTTGAAGCCGATTGGTCATCCTGCTGTTGAATTTTTTGACAAAAAGAGTTGGGTTTTCTTGGAGAGCATATAGGAACTTAGGCACGGGTTATACATGTGCTGATTCTATGATGGGTCCATTTGTTGATATTGTTGGGACCACTCCCCTGTTGACTGGTTTTGAGGAAAGGGGTATCACTTACTTGGTAGCCACCAATGTTGGGTGGTTGCCTTACTTGGCTGATGAGGGTGTTAGATTTGTGCATTATCCTGCTAACAGGGTGAGGAGGCAGTTCGGGTTGGATCAGGATATTCCTGAAGACCTTTCTTCCCTTATAGAGTCCCCTACTTTTGTTTGGCCATTCCTGCAGCACACTGCTTTTGAGTTTTGGAGCAAGCATTTTACTACAGTCACTATCCCAGGTTCACAAAGAGAGGGTATTTTTACTGCTACCATGCACGAATACTGGCAGGCTGTGATGACCTCATTTAAGAAGGAGTTATTAGGCAGCTATGGGTTTTCTCTTATTCCTCATAACGGACTTGGTGCAGTTATTTCTGCCAACCCTCAGTTGCTTTTGCCCTCTAAATTTGTGTTGGCATACGCTAGGAAGTAGAGTCGATTTGCTATATTCGAGTGGGTTGAGGAGGATAGAGGGTGGATCTGGCATGCCGGTGACTATCTCCCGGGTTGGGAGAAGAGAGTAAAGGTGACAAACATTTCTGTGCCTGGTAAGAAGAGTTCTGCCAAGTCTAAGTCTGCTAAGAAGGGTGATGATTCTTCTGAGACTTGTTCAGACATTATACCTTTTGAGAGTGACCTTCCTCCCATGGGTAACATTGTTTTAGAAAGCTTTCCTCCCCTTTCTGCTCGCACTCGTTCTAGCAGGCGCCCTACTGCTAGTAAGTCCAAGCCTACTGCTCCATGGCCCTCTACTGATGCTCCTCCTTCTAGTAGGACCTGAGGAAGTAAGAGAAAGACATCTCCCCCTCCTACGTCCACCACTATTGAGAGGAGAGTATGTTATCTCTAATTTTGCTTCATCTTATTTATATATTTTTTTATAGGGCTTTTCTATGGCTAACCCCTTGTATTTGTTAACTCATCTCCTTATCCTTGTCTTCTGTTTTTCTTTTGCAATCTAAACACAAGGAGGATGCGTTTGCCACCCGTCCTATATTACTGGATGAGCCCGAGTCTGAGGTATATCTCCTTCCTTTCTTTCTTCCTTTTCTTCTCTTTTGCACATATTTCCTTTGCCATATGCCATTGTTTGTCCTATCTCCCTTTCTACCCTCATTTCTCTCTCTGTTTGTTTTTCATCATCAACCGTTATGCATTCCTCTCTTCCTTTTTTTTTTTTTTTTTTTTTTGTTTCCCAAGCTGAGCTCGAGCCTATCTCCATATATCACCCCACAGCTGAAGAGATTTCTACCTCCATGGACACACCCGTGGAAGGTTTCTTTAATGGGGCTGATGTGGTGTTTGAGGCCACGGCTTCTGCCACTCCTGCTATTGCACAGGGAGTTCCTGCTGAGACTCCTATCCCTTCTACTGAGCTGGTACCCATGGATGAGGGTACTCATACTAAGAGGGTTAGTGAGGCCGCTCCCATTCCTACTGAGACGCTTACTCCCTAAGAGGGAGCCATTTCTCCTGTTGCTGCTCAGACTAAGGTTGCTTCTCCTGCCACACCTCTCGTTATCTCTACCAGTGATCCCTTCACAGCTTTATCTTAGGTCGTGAAGGATGGCTCTTCTTGGTGGTTACCCCTTCTTCCATCCCTAGCTCTGCTACACGTGGGCCTGATGCAGACTTGTCCTCTGAGGGATCCGAGGATGTTCTTGAGGATCCTGATGATGAACCCACCATGAAAAAGAGGATTTTTGATTTTAATGAAAAGGAGAGTGTTGACCATAAGGCCGAGTTCATGGGTATGTATCTCTATTATCTTGTTAAGTTCCCCCTTTTTTTTTATTGCCCTCCTCTTTCTTCTCCTCCTTATATATATATATATATATATATATATATATACACATCTATTTAACCTTCTGATGCGGTCTGCCCTTTACTTTGCATGTTTGTTCCTTTGATTGCAGAGACTTTTAAGGAACCAGAAGTTGTAGCAGACACAAAGATGCCCATAGCCACTTCTCCTGCCGCACCTGTAGCTCCCGTTTTTGCCATACTTTCAGCACCAATTTCTGCCGTACCTACAGTATCAGTTTCTGCCATACCTACAGTATCAATTTCTACCATTCCTACAGTGCCAATTTCTACCGTACTTTCTGTAACTACTTTTGCCATTCCCACAGCCCCCATTCTCACAAGTCCTGGTAAGTTTCCTTTCCTTTATCTCCTTCTTCATTTCTTCATTGTGAGTTCATTCTTCCTTGCTTCATGGTTTCTCATACCACACTCCATGCTTCTTACCAGATTCGATTCTTACTCCCCCTTCTCAATTTGAGGTGAGCAGCAGTTCTACTCCAATTCCGAACCTTGTGGGTGGGTCTGCAGCCTTCTTTACATATTTTGATCAACCTGAGGTTAATGAATTTGATCCTGCGGACTTCTGGGGTTCCGAGCCTCCCTATGTTGACTTCCATGGCTTCAGAGTTCTTGGGGATTGTGCTTCTCATTTGGAGGCAGTCTATAGTAGTCGTGGTGACTTCATGCAGGTATTCCGCCTCGGCCATTCTGCTAGGAAACACTTCTTGAAGTTGCTGGGAAGCGTGATGAACGATATTGAGCATAACTTTGTTGACACAGTTTCCACCGAGAGGATCCTGCAGTGGAGGGCTACGATTCAAGAGCTTGTTAGCGTGGGCTTTGTTGTGGAGGTCATTCTAGACCATCTTCGTGAGATTGCTCGAGCCTTCTTCATGAAAAAGGTTCAACCTGCTGTTGATGCCATTGATACATGCCTCCAGGCTCTGAGGAAAGAGGTGGCAAACTTGAAGGGTTGCCGTGAGCGCCTTCTTTCTAGTATTGGTGGATCCAGTCACTTTGGAGATCAGCCTTTCATTTCTGGGCTTCGTTGATGATGTAGTTTCCCTTTTATTTTTCTTCACTTACTCCCCTATCTGGTACACTTTATGTTTTCCCTTTTATTTTTCTTCACTTACTCCCCTATCTGGTACACTTTATGTTTCCTATAGCACTTATTTGGCAAATTTGATATGATTGCCATAGTTTGGATTTGTAATTATGATGTTACACTTTGCTACTACTTTTGGCTATTGCTATGACATAGTATGCTTTTGTAATGCTTCATACTCTTTCATTACATACTATTAAAAGCATGTTACAATCATGTCTCGTGACATAGTCACTTGAAGGAAAAACATAAAACTCATTAAACAAAAAGGGATAACTACACAACTTTTTCTTTTAAGCATAATAATGTTTCAGCCACTTCCCATTGATGGGATCCATCAGGTCTGGGCCAAACGGTAATACCCACTTGCATGCGCCTCTCTTATCACAAGGGGTCCCTCCCACTTTGATGAAAACTTAGATGGTCCTGCCATACCTCGCTTGACGTGGTCCGCTACTTTTAACACGAGTTGCCC
The DNA here is from genome assembly GCF_932294415.1 of Quercus robur. Taxonomy (NCBI): domain Eukaryota; kingdom Viridiplantae; phylum Streptophyta; class Magnoliopsida; order Fagales; family Fagaceae; genus Quercus; species Quercus robur. The sequence goes on from NC_065535.1 coordinate 67,277,774, forward strand.
TTCTACGAACACTTTCTCTTTAGTCATTCTGCCATAGGCTTCAGTCATCCTCTGTCTATATCTGTGGCTGTGCTCTTGGGCCTCCTCCCTTTTTTCATTAAGCCCCTCTAGGTCTTTACATCTTTTTGCTGTATAGGCCCCCTTTTCTTTTTCTTTTTCCCGCATCTGCATAACCCTTAAAGATGGAGTCATCACTTCTACCGAGCTTATTACCTCTGTCCCGTAGACCAAGGAAAAGGGTGAAAACCTTGTGGCAGACTTTGGTGAATTTCTATAAGCCCAAAGAGCATCTGGCAGGTGCATTGCATATCCTCCTGTATATTCTTGGCTCATTTTGCTGATGATCTTTATGAGAGTTTTGTTTGTCGCCTCTACTTGTCCATTTCCTTGCGGGTAATAGGGTGATGAATAATGGTGTTTGACTTGGTAGAATTCTAGCATCTTCCTCACATCACTGTCGACAAAGGGTGTGCCCTTGGCACTGATGATCCAATGGGGTACCCCAAACCTCACAATTATATTTTTCTTTGATGAAGTTATCTACTGCTCCCCTCGTGGCTTTACGGAGTGGCACTGCTTCCGCCCATTTGGTGAAGTACTCTGTAGTCACCAAGATCCATATGTATCCACGTGATGGTGGGTTAATTGGTCCTACCAAATCAAGCCCCTAAGTGTGGAAGGGCCATGAGGTGACCATGCTGTGTAAGTTCTGTGGATGAGTGTGAATCATGTTGGCTTGTACTTGGCAACTGTGGCATTTTTTCACAAATTCTACTGTATCTTTCTTCATGGTGGGCTAGTAGTAACCCATTTGTAGCAGGCATCTGTACAACTTTTTCATCCCTGGTGTTCTCCACACTCTCCTGCGTGTACTTCTTTTACCATCTCTCTTGCTTCCTCGAGACCCAAACATTATAATGGGTCCCCATCATACCTTTTCTTGAAAAGGACTCCATTATGCAAAAAGTAATGTGTTGCCAACCTTTTAAGCTTGTACCTTTCACTGTACTTTTATGGCAGAATACCTTCTGTCAAATACTGAGTGAATGGACTTCTCCAGTCTTTGCTGATGAACACAGTGTAACTTTCCTCTTTGTCTATCGCAAGCTGGCAGGTCTTGTATTGGTTTTGGACTTGATCTATGTCTTTACCCATACTTGGCCAATAGAAGCCTGTCCTTTGAAGTCTGCGGTAAAGATTGACTTCTCCGCATGAACCACAAGTCTTATCATGCACTTCCTTTAACTTTTTTTGGGCCTCTTTTCACCCTACGCATCTGGACAATACCCCACCTGGCATCCTGCTGTACAATTCTTCTCTTACCAAGGCGTAGTCTTTTAGCACCTACAATTCTGCCGTATCTTCTCCCTTCGTCAAAGCTTCCTTTATAGGAATCCTCCAATCTTCTTCACATTGTTCCTCTTGGAACCTTTCCTTCAACATCTCCATAATAGACTCCTTCCTCTTGTTGACTTTTATCCTGGTGCTATCTCCTTCAAAAAATATCTATGAGCCTAATGAGGCCAATGCGTCCATGTATTGATTCTCATTCCTTGGGGCATGCTCTATTTCAAAAGTTGCAAACTATTCCTCCATCTTCTGGGCCATTGTTCTGTACGAGGCCAAGTTGGGTTCCTTCACAGAGAAGCTTCCCTTGGCCTGGCAGACCACCAGGTTCAAATCACCCATTACTTTTAAAAGCTTGATCCCTATTTCAAAGGCCATGGCTAATCTAGTTAGATAGGCCTCATATTTTGCTGTGTTGTTTGAACAAGGGAATTCTAATTTGAATGAAAGCACCACAGCCTTATCTTTTTTGTGATACAAAACTACCCCACTCCTCCTGATTGGGTGGTAGAAGACCCATCAAACTTCATCACCCATTACTCTCTGACTTCTTCTACCATAGCTACCTCTCTTGGGACCTCATCATCCAGCGAGAATTCTTCTTCTCCTGGGAATTGTGCCAGTAAGTCTGCTATAGCTTGGCTCTTTACTACCTTGGGTGTTCCCGCTTTCAAGTTGTATTGTGACAATTGTAACAGCCACTGGGATATTCTGCTAGAAAGAATTGGCTGCTGCAGCAAAGCATTGATTGTGTGAGACTTAGTCATTAGCCACACCTCGTAGGCCAAGAAATAATGGCGTAGCCTTTGTGAGGCATGTACCATAGCCAAGCATGCCCTTTCTGCCCTTGGGTAATGAGTCTTTGTATCCTTTAAGGCACGACTGATGTAGTAAACTGGATGCTCAATGCCACCTCCATCTTCTTGGGCAATCAATGCACCTATGGCATACGAGTTGGTGTCCAAGTAGAGCAACAATGGCTTTTTGCGAATTGGGGCTTGCACAATAGGGAGGTTCATTATAATCTACTGTAGCCTTTTGAAGGCCGTCTATTGTGCTCCTCCCCACTCAAAACTTTTTCCTTTCTTGAGTAATCTGGTGAAAGTAGAAGTGATTGATGCCATTCCAGGGATGAATCTCCAGATGTATAAGACTTTGCCCAGGAACTTTTTAACTCCTTCATTGTGGTTGGCGGTTTCATGGTTGCTATAGCCGTAGCTTTGGCCGGGTCTACGTCTATTCCTTTAGTGTGAACCAGGAAACCCAAGAATTTCCCAGAGGACACTCCAAATGCACACTTGAGAGGGTTCATTCTCAGTTTGAAAGCCCTACATCCCTCAAATACCCTTCTCAAAACTTGGGCGTGCTCTTCTCGCTTCTTTTATTTCACCACTATGTAATCCACATGGTTCTCCAGTTCCGGATGCATCATGTCATGAAATATAGCCATCATTGTCCGTTGATAAGTTGCACCTGCATTTTTCAACCTAAAAGGCATCACAGTGTAGTAGAAGTTGCCTATGGATGTTCTGAAAGTAGTTTTCTCTGCATCCTTTGGCACCATCCTGATCTAATTATACCCATTGAATTTGTCCATAAATGAAAACATGGCGCTCCCCGCTGTAGAATCTATCAATAAATCCATGTTTGGCAGTGAGAATTCATCCTTTGGGCAGAATCTATTGAGATTTCTGAAATCTACACAACACCTTATCTGCCCGTTCTTCTTCTTTACCGACACTCTGTTGGATAACCAACACTAGTGTTGAATGGACTTAATGAATCCTATGACCAGCAATTTCTGTACCTCTTTAACTATTTGCCTTTCTATCTCAGTGTGGAATATCCTAGCAGGTTGGGCCACTAGCTTGGCCTCGGGGTCCACATTCAATGTATGTACTACTAGCCCTGGATCCAACCCTGGCATTTCACTGTAATCTCATGCGAAGACATTTTGAATTCTTTCAGCAACAGTATCAATTCTAATTTTTCCTTTTCCGACAGTCTTGAACTAATTGAGATGGGTCTTGGTTCCTGTGAGTTAGACCCCAAGTTAATTTCCTCCAACTTTTCTTCTGCCACAACTTGTGCATCTTTTTCTGCCACAAATTCCTCGTCTTTTTCTTTGCCAATTCCTTCCTTTGAACCTTCTTGAGCCATGCAGCATACCATGCTTTTGTGTTGCCACTCTTGTCTAGGGCCCACTTGCATTTCACACGTGTGCCCCACGCACCTTCATAATTTGTATACAATCCTACCGTCAAGGCCTCAGACATTGACACATTGTGGTGCGTCATCTGACTCTAAGGCGGGTGCTTCCTTCCTTTTCTTCTTCTGCGATAGCAACTCCCTTAAATCGGGTTCTGGATCACTTTGGATGTCTTCCCACCTAGGTACGAAGGTGCCTCGCAGCTTTGATATTGAGCTCTCCCTAGATGGTGCCCATTGGTCGTAGAACATAGTCTCTACTAGATAAGCTTCTGCATGCTTAAATGGCGATGGATTTGCTGCTATGCGTATCATTTTGCCATTCAATCTCTCTTTCACGCACTAGTGATAGGTGGACGGGACTAATCGGTACTTGTGTAACCATGGCCTCCCCAAAAGCACATGATATGAGACTTTCAGTTTTACCATGTGAAACCGAGCTAGGGAAGCTATGGGGCCCACCTTTAACCATAGTTGAATGTGGCCTGTGGTGTATTTGCCCCTTCCTCCAAACCCTGTCACTTCCATTAGGCACCCCTGAATCTTTCTTTCTAAAATTTCTGCCGCTTGTAAAGTGCTTAATGGGATGAGATTTACAAAAGCGCCCATATCTACCAAGGCTCTCTTGATGGGTATTTGGTTTATGGATGCTGCTAAATAAAGGGGCCTCTTGTGGTCTGAGTACCCCACCTCCATATCCTTATAATTAAAAGTGATCTCACTTGATTCCTACAAGAGGGCTCTGTCCTCTGCGACTTTTGCTGTTAAACATTCTATTCCTGCCTTAGAGGCAATGCTTACTAGGACCTCTGTGGCTATCCTTCGCTTCTTTGCTGTAAGCCCCAGTTGGTCAAACAAATTCTTGAACTTGGAGCTTTTCTGTAAGGTGGTAATTGCTGCAGCAAGCAGGGCTGGATTTTCTTCTTCGCCCTCCCCTGGATCTGCACAAATCACAACTGCTGCTACACCTTTCCCTTTGTGGTTTGGGAATGGATTTCTTTGAACTTCCGGCTAGGACAGCTCCAAGGTCCCTTCCTTGATTCTGCAGTGTACCAATCTGCGGAGTGCCCAACATTCTGCGGTGGGATGTTGCACGTAGTTGTGCAAACAGCAGAAGCGTGGGTCCCTCCGCTCTTCTTCTGTGGGCTTTCTGGAAACTTGGTTGGGCTTAAAGACTCCATCTGCTATCCACTTATCTAAGAGCACATCGAGCTCTTTTGGGGTACATGGTAGGGGTGGAAGGGTATCATATTCCCTTTCGTCAGTTTTCCTCTTTCTTTCTCCAGTGGATACTGCCATGGCCTACGAAGCGCTTCTTTTGTCCGAGCTTAGCTTCACTAACTAAGCTGTCTTTCTAGCCTTCTGCAATAATTGTGCAAACTGGGAGATTTCCAAGTTTTCCAAGGCGGCTCTGTACTCCTTGATCATATTTGTCATACACATTTCCAGCAATGTCCTTTCTTCACAATAATCATAGCAGTCGAGTGCTATATCTCTGAACCTTTTGATGTATTCCATTAAATCCTCACCATTTCTTTGCTTGGTTGCTTGCAAGGTTGCAAGCGTTACTGTTTCCTCTCCATGGAAGTATTTAGTGCAAAATACATCCACCATCTCATCCCAAGTTGGGATTGATCTTGGCTTTAAGCCGATGTATCAGGTGTATGCCCGGTCACATAGTGATTTGGAAAATTCCGGAAGGCATAAGTCCTCGTTTGTCGCATAAGGGCCAAGAGTATCAATAAACTTGCTCATGTGCTCAACGACACTTCTTTTCCTGCCATCGTACTGCGCAAAGACTTGCAGTTTGTATCTCTCTGGGTATAGTTTGCTGAGTATCCTTAGTGGGTAAGGAGGTCTTCGTGCATAGAATCTCTCCTTGGGCGCCCTGGCCCTTTCCTACTCCAGGAAAGTTGCTACTTCAGCTATAGTGATGAAACGTTGTTCCGTATTCTACGGGACACCTCCTGTTGGTGTCTCTTCTTTGTCTACCACATGTTCCGGGTCATGCTGGCTTCCTTTCTTTCTTGTTTTGTCTGTCTTCAACTAATGGATTTCTTCCCTCATCTGTTGCTACGATTGCTGCAGTGACTGCAACACCTCAATGAAAACGTTGACATTGTCCGTGGGGACTTTTGGCTGCAGTTGGGGTTCAACCCCCACTCTGTTGATACCTTCCGTCTGGTTGGGCTGCTGTTGATGAAGCGTTGTTGGCTTGGACTCTGCCTACGAGGGCACGACACTCATGTTTCGCGTCGTCCTGGATTTTGGGGGCATTTGTTTGCAAGGGCTTCTATCCCTATCTGTTTCCCAACTCTCTAATGGAGTCACCAATTTAAATGTGGTGGGCCTTTTTTAAGATGTTGAGCTGGACTACCTCCTACTGTACTGGGCCGAAGTGTTCTGGATAAGAGAGTTAGGACTGGTCCAATTGTAACCCACCTTGGTCTGGCTTGTGCACAAACTATGCCTCGTTTGCCGAAACTTTGGTCACATGCCCATGGCAGGCAGAGCTGCTATGGAAGAGTTATAACAAATAGATGTAATAATAATAAAAGAAAGCATGTTTGCCATTAGATAAAATAAATAAAGGATCCTTAATTAAAATGAAGACCGCAATGACAAGAAACGCCTTGTAAATGAAATGGCAGAAATAAGCAGAGAAGAAATGAGTTATCAAAGAAGGAAAAGATCAATCCACCATGCCAAGTTATGTTACAGGATCAAGACCAAGGAGGGAACCATTTCCTCAATGTGAGTAATCTCTCAGGAAGACCTGCCGTAGAAATTAATCACTTTAAGGGAAACGGACTTGAATGGCTACTACCCAAAAGAGTCCTTTGCCTCTAATAGAGAGTAGGCCTTTAGAGGGAGAGAAAGGATTAACCTATTGGTGCATGTCTGCCATTCTATGCTCTCTATTTTTTTTTCTTCTTTTTCCTCTTTTCTTTTTTCAGTGCTTACCTATCTAGTAATGTTGTGATTCTCTCCTTGATGTTAATATTGCCATCAGGATGATCCCCCCTTACTGTGTATGGTAAGGGTTCTTTATATACTGCCTGTCGTGACTGGTTTTTACCATTTTAACCTTTAGCTACCGCTGTCTGGTCTAGGTATCCCTACCAACTACCACTGGCTTGTTAGTTGTCCAACCACCACCCCTTACCTATGCTGATTGCTCACCGTGGCATTCTTATCTGCCACGATGTGGGTGTTCTCTCTTCCTATCCCTCATGGCATGCACCTAGTGCTTCCTACTCATCTTTACTTCTTTTGAGCAGTATGTCATCCTAGTAGGACATTTTCTCCAAAAAAACCTAAGCGAGAACCCCAGAATAGATTTTCCCCTCGCCCCACCGCCAGACCATACCCTCTCTTACCTTTGACCCATGACCCACCACTTCTTGTATTGGCTGGGTACAGGTTGGTGATGTTTGGGCCTTTAGTGTGCTTCACTTCTGTGTATGTCTAAAACTTGTCCACTACTCATGTGTTTGCCGTGGTCTGGAGGCTCATCTGCACATTCTGCTGCTCATCCTTGACTTCTTATGGCGTGAGCTATTTTTTGATTTCCCATTCTTTATGGCCTGCTCCCTTTAGGGGCTAGGCTTTGCTTGATTGTGGGTTTTTCTTCCTTCAGCCAACTCTGTTACTCCTTCCGTAGTCTTGCTACCATTCCTGTCGTACCACTCTGTCATTCCTACTGTGATGTTATTTAACCCAAGCTTGCAAGACCTCTTTGGACCTGCTGCTAATTCTTCTCTCAATGACTCTATATGGTCATTGGACTCATACTCATACTATTTTGGGATTTTTTATTACATTGCTTGTGGGCTCCTTTGTCTCATTTATTTCTTCTTAGGCATTATTGGCCCATTTGCTTTCCTTGGGCATCCTTGGCCCTTTTTCTAATTCTGCATTCCCATGGGCTTTTACTAACTCTTTTGGGCTTTCTTGGCCTAATTAACTTATCCTTCATCCTTGGGGCTCATGGGCTTTCTATCAACCCTTTACTTTCTTTACTTGCATTATTTCGGGCTTACTATGGCCCATTCTCACTTTTCTACATCACATACTACCCATGGGTTTGCTACTTCTCTCTCTGGGCTCTTTTAGGCCCGTTTACTTCCTCAAGGCCCATTTATTTATTTTATGGGCCTATGATCCATTATTCCTGCCACTCGGGCTTAATGGTTTTTCTATCCACTCACTAACTCTTCTCTGCCCATATTGTTGGGCTTCTTCCTTCTACTGGGCTTTCCAAAATGAGCATCAACAAAGATCAAGGAGTTAATTTTGATGATTCATTATATATTTTTTAGCAAAAAAATTAAAAGCGCACATAAGCGTGCTTTACTTTCCACTTTCACTTGCATCAAAGTTTTGATGATTAGCTAATTATTTTAACAAAGTGGGAAGAGTTGATCTTTCTTCCAAAATTGATGATTTAGTAATGCCTTAATACTTTGTGGTGGAAATTGTGTGTGTGTCTATATATATATATATATATAGTGATGCCCCAATTTGATTGATTGTGTGTGTTGTGTGGGTGTGTGATGAGTCTCACATCGGGTATATAATGGGTAGATTTGGGCTTTATTAACAACTACAATGAGTCTTAATTGTGACTAATCATTTTGAGGTATAGTATAGATGTGCAAAATTCTTTACATTAAATGTTCCTTTGTTTTGGCAGTCTTACATTGAATCTTGAGATTAGTTGAACCCCACAAATTGGAATAGATTGCGTTAATTTAATTTGCAATTTACATTTCATATTACCAATTTTACCATCATACTGCTCTATTTTTGTCTAGCTTTCGTGATGATTATTACTTTTTTGTTCGTTTATAGATTAAAGAAATGGAGAAGATAATTAAGGAGATAGGGGAAGAATCAATTGGCCAGGTGTTTTTCCGAGATATTGCAACCAATTTTAGGTGAACTTCCATTTCACTCATATCTTAACTATAGCGTACTTCAATGAAACTGTTTCTTCTTGAAGTGATAAGCACATAATGTGCTTCATTATAATAGGGTTTAACTAATCCTCATATCATATATCTTGTTCTTGGCATGCTTTATCATTGCAGTCGCGCAGCTAGTCGTGCTGGAAAATTTGCCATAACATGGGAGTAGGTTTTTCATTCTAACTTTTAAAACTCTTATCTTGTTCTCATTGTGTTATAGGTGCAAAGTTGGTTCCAAAATAGACCAGAACAGTTGCAAGATAAAGTTACTCCCTCATCTGGTGCCCTGAAATTATTTGATGATCTTTCAAATGCACCTATTTCAAGCAAAGCCCCTCAAAGCTCTTTAAATCCTAAGTCTTTTATATTTTTTCAGCATGGGTGCAAACTGCAAACAAGATAGTCATGATTAATATTATGTTCAATACTTGTTCCATGGGTTTTAAATTCGCTGCTTCAAATTGTGATTGCATACAGATAAATTATTTATATAAAAAAAATTGTTTAATTTATCACAAATTTATATTTTGGTTTTTTTACTGCAATATCAACAAAAAATATCTCTCCCTTTTCAGCAAAAATTGATACTTTGTTGTCAAAATACATTGTTGGTCCAAGATCTCTAATTTTTTGCTTGTGAGAGATCTTAGTCCCTAAATTTTAAAGTGATCAATTTAAATCCCTAACAAACTTTTAGTGATTGCTTTAGTTTATAAGGAGTGATGATGTGTCAATTTTTAGTTTGGCTATGTCATCTATGGGACTAAGTGATCATTTAAAACTTCAGGGACTGAATTGGTCTAAACTTTAGGGACCAGCAGTATTATTAAGCCATTATTTATGTTGACATATCACTAAATTCATTACTAAGAGAAGAAGACAAGAAAATCACAATACAAAATATTTCAATCTAATGAATCTCCTAATGTGGATTCATTTGCTTAAAACTCATCAAAATCCTTGATAGTATGATGGTCCAGGCTTGGCATATAAAGCTTGGTCTGGTTAGGGTTCAATTTTTCAATAGTGCACATTCCTTAATCAATAGATTGTGAGTTAAGAAATTTGTGCTAATGCATGGTTGCACACAATTGCCTGTTGCTTCAACAACCTAAAGTGGATACCTTATTAGCACGTTGGCCTCAACGTAAGAACTATTGCTCAGCTTATGGTGCTCAAAAGTTTACTATTGGCTCTGTTCTTAGATTTTGCTTTCTTTTCTTCTTTTTTTTTTTTTTTTTTTTGAGTTAAATTAGCTTACTTGTGTACAGTTTTTGAAGACTTACTTTTTCTAGGCATAAGGATACTTTTACCCACTTTCAACAAATCAGCAAATTAGTAAATGAGCCAAATTAATGGTGTTCAATTCTATTATGTCAAACTTTACCTTTTTTCTAGATAGTGTTTAGCAACAATTGGATTGCAATTTATAAAGAGGAACAGTAAAATTGATAAGAGTCCTTATAAATAGCAAACAGGAATAGGCAAAATAAATAACATATCCCTCGAAGATACGCTACCATACAATAACACAAGAAGTTCACTTTTCCGTACTCTTATTTCCTATAGATGGTGTACCAAGTTTGTACGAAGGAGAGGATAAGTAGGATGATAGCTGCCGCTGTTGACAGAATAGCCCATGGAGTGTTGAAATAATTGCGCACAAGCATAGCACGCCATCTAGGCCACCTACGATTGTAATATTCATTCACTTCCTTGCAAAGGCTCTGGTAATAGATTTCAATGACACCTGTATTGTAGTATAGCTTGTTGAAGAATGGGACCACATCCTCTGGATTCAACCAATTCTTAATGATCTTATTCTCACAAAGTATGTCCACGTCCTTGACAGTGTTAATGAGGTTGTCTAGGAGTATAGCATAGGAAGTGAATCTAGGTTTACAATTTGGGTAGCATTGTTCAAAGCTGATGATATTCCGAAAGAAGGATTCTGTTGTCTCCTCAATTTTTAATTGAGGGATTTCTAGGACACCATTATCAAATTTTATGTCCAAGAAACTTTTGGACTCACCCTTTCTGATGATTTTCACTCCAGCCTCTACTAGGCTTGTAGCAGAGGGCAAGGGAGTCCACTCTATTGGATCTTCACCCGCTTCAATTGATGAAACCAACAACTTTCTAATCAAGTCAAGGATATGCTTTATTTCTTGGATAGGAGGGTGAACAGAAGGAAGCTCTATCCCTAAATTCATATTAACAAAGACTTTGACCAGTTCAATTAGGGCAGCGTTGGCGTTGTTGTCTGTAAGATCCACGATCAAGTTAAACAAACGCTCCAGTACTATCCAAGGTACTTGGTTTTCTAGCAATATCAAGTCATGGGCTAGAAATTGCCTCATACATGCCATGGAGAAAATTGGGTCATTATCCCCTATAAGCTCCATAAAAACCTGCTTGCAAAATAATTCAATAATGATGCAACCATCAATCACCAACATTTTTACAAATTCATCTAGGTTGTAAACAATTGGCCCAGCATAACACTCATGAGCCTCTCTCCACATCTATGATTGAATTGATTAAATTTCTCAACATTTCCTCTGGAAAGGGTGATCAGAAATGAAGCCTTGCAAATACATACTTTTAATTTATTATGTTTCTTCGAACTTTGGATGGCCATGGTGGAAAGGCCCAATAGAAAATGCATCAGGCACATAAGCCTTTTTATTAAGCTCTAGGAGTATGGTTGGGGTTTTGAAGATGCAACATTTAGGTGACATGAATCTATCTTGGGACATCTGAGCTTTTATAGAAGACACCAAACCTTCTATATCAATTGCAGCATTATTTGCAATTGATAATGAAAAAATTACATCATTATTTGCTTCATTCTCAGCCATATTTTAGGTTTCGCTTCCTGTTCCTTTTTTGCCTCCTTAAATTGCTTCTTCTGGAATGACCCAAAAATAAAATAAAATCTGTAATTTTAGGCTCAATTATTTTCAAATGGAATACTAAACAAAACTTTACTGATAAAATTATGAAGTTGTTTGAGAATTAATAGGTACTCCCATCATGATAAATGATACTCTCTTCTTACATGATAGATCCCATCGTGAATTTAATTAATCTATCAATTATTATGTGAGAAGGAGCAAGTGCTAGTACTAAATAATTACTGGAAATTGTCAAAAAAAAAAGTGTCTAACATTGACACACAATGTTTTCTTAACTCTTGGAAGCCAATCGCATATGATCTGTCTTGCCTTTAAATATGAATGAGAGAAATTACATTCTGCTTACAAACTCCCTTGCTTTTGAAAGTGAAAATTGCTTTGAATTTATTCTAAAATAATGGCAGTAATACTTCAAATGCAAGGCAAAACTGGTTAAAATTAAATTATATACCAGATAAGAGTGTAACTGTTGCAGGCTTCACCACTAGTCTTATGACTACCTTTAGTGTCCTACAAAAAAGATTAGTTCATGTAGACCCATCACGAAATCTAAAGTTAAATTATGAGAAGATATTTCAGATAAGCTCTACATAATTATTAGAACCACTGGCAGAGCCACATTGAAAAGCTCTAATTTTTGCTCCATACTTATTGAAAAACCTTTTTCACTTACTTTGGACTTTTGGAGTTGACAGCAAGAAGTCCCCTCTTCATCCTCAAAAAATTACCAGCCACGTAGTCGTAGACATTAGGGTGTAGCAGATTGCATCTAGGCAGATAGTTAACACACTCGACCACAGGTCAGTGAGTCTACTTTCACTACAAAACACGTGGGCTATAGCCGTGTTTTTTTTAGCCGTATTTGCAAAAACGCGACTATAGGCAGGCTATATCTGTGTTTTAAGTAAACGCTGCTTAAAATATTCACCAATAGTTGCGTGTTTAAAACGCGGCTATAGGATATGTCTATAGCTGCGTTTATAGGTGTTTATAGCTGCCTTTTTTGGTTAGGACCTATTGCCGTGTTTTAAACACGTGGCTATAGGACTAACCAAATCTTTTTTTTTTTTTTTTTTTTTAAGCTGACCTATGGCCGCGTTTGGAAAATGTGGCTTTAGCTTGCCTATAGCCGCTTTTTTTAAATGCAGCTATAAATTTAGTCTGTAGCCATGTTTATAAACCATGGCTTTAGATATTATTTGTTCAAAAAAAAAAAAAAAAACTTCAAAAATATTGTTACATTAGTTGTTGCTAAAGCAGAGTGTATACCACATAATACAATATTAGAAAGTACGGACACTTTGTTTAGAGTGTTGTATACGTGTCATATCTGTGTTGTACCAGTGTCATATCGATGTCGTGCTAGTCTTTTTATGTTAAAATTTTTTAGAAATTGCTCCTATCGCCATGTCATAACCATACCAGTACACGTAGCTGTGTTTGTGACCGTACTTAGACTATATATATTGTTAGATATCATAATAAAATTTTTCATTGTAAAATTGATTGTTTCTATATCATTTGAAACTGGAAGCATCCTAATTCCATGACCCAATGTTTGTTTTTCAGTTAATGTGTTTTTGGAAGAATTTGCATTTTGATGATTATCTTCCTTGCCTTTGAAAGCACAAAATTTATTGTTATTATTATTATTATTATAACATGGAGAGAAGATTTGAACTATAAACATTGCCGTTGTAAGTACTAAGAAAGTAAAAAGTGTCAATTGAGCTCTAAGGCTCTTTGCATAAAATACTTCAAATTAATGCAAGCAAACCAAGGCAAAAATACTTAAGCACTAAATTACATACCAGATAAGAACGAAACTACTTGCAGGCATCACCACTCTTATTAATTCCTTTTGTATCCTGCAAGAGAAGTTCGTGTAGACCCATCACAAAAACTAAAGTTAAATTATGAGAAGATATTGCAGAACACATGAGCTCTGCATAAGAAACCTATTGTTTAATTTAAAAAATAATAATAATAAAAAAGGGAAACTCATACTAAACATGGCAATTCTTTCTTGAGCAATTTCTTTAGAAGAAGTTCACTGCCCTACCCGTAAAAAATGCCACTATTTATAGGGTGCTAAAAGAATCAGAAACAACCAGCACCAAGCAATTGCCTTAACTCTTAAACTCTTACGTGACAATCAAATGCCTTTACTTTATACATTGTAACTTGTACATAGCTCTAGAGTGTGTATTTCATTCGAAGTTCAGAACACTACCTTTTCTATTTGATAAGCGCATTTCGAATGATTTTTTTTTAAAGTGCCACCTAAATCTACAAAGCAAATAATAAAGGCTCGTGGGGGATTAATTAGCGGTTTTGATATTATTACAATACTAATATGATTTAATTTTTGTATTAAATAAATAAAAAGAAACTTGAACATAATTTTTGTTGTTGTTATTGTCTTTCTTCCAAACAAATCTCTCTCTCTCTCTCTCTCTCTCTCTCTCTCTATATATATATATATATATATATATATGTAGCCAAAGCTCAGAGAAAATCTAATTAGATTTTAATTGGATTCTCAAATTTGCGCCACTTGTCCCATTTAATTTTTAATTTTGTGCCAAGTGAATTATTAAGTGTAAAGAAGAGTCCAAATACAATTAGATTCTAAATTAGATTTCAATTAGAATCCAATTTTCCACCACATGTCCATCTAAGTTTTTAATTTTTGTGGTAAGTGAATTATTGGGTGTAAAAACTAAAGAGTCTAAAACTAATTAACTTCTAAATCATATATATATATATATATATATATATATATATAATGAGAGCACATTATATATTTTTGAAATGTATGGTTTAAAAAAAAGTGTAAGTTAATACCATGTATAATTTGAACATCTTCTAAATATATATATATATATATATATATAATTTGAACCGTATAATTGTAATTATTTTTAATTGTACCCGTACATATACATGAGACTACACATTAGTAAGAGAATAAAGAAATAGAACCATTCAAAAATATATTTTGGATAATACATAAATCCTTGGATCTATAATATGATAATTAATTAAAATTTTCTTTAGTCTAACATTTCACTATATATAAATTAAAAAAAAAAAGATGCCATAATTTAAAGATCGCCCTAGGATGCACTTCTTGTATGTAAAATATGAAATAAAGTTAACTTATCTGATGATGCGTAAATCATCAGTCCTGTTGGTTCGTCCAAATAGAGATGAATCCTTGTCACTATTCCTGCAACCCTAGGACAAAGTCTCTCCTAAGGTGGTCACTGGTGTAATGCCTGCCATAACGTCTCTGATGCCAAAGTTAGTGTATGGAAGCTTTTTGAGTGTAATAAGAAAGTTCTGAATATCAGAGTATTTTTGGGTGAATCTATGTACCTTGTTTGTCTCTGATGAGCGTGTATATATAGCTTCATAGTTTCTAGCCGTTGGAGCCTTAATTGTGGCTTTAGTGCTCTTTCTGTAACGCCTCAGGGCTCATGAATGTAGGTTTTGATGAGGCTCCAATAGTCTGCCAACTAACTGGTAACTATCCGAGGCATTGAATTCTCTTGTTAATGACTCGCTTGCGTTTGTCTGTGTCGTGCCAAGGTGGACGAGTATATTTGATGAGGTCGTCCAAGGGAAGTGAGTTCGTTAGTCCCATCAGCTGCTCCCCAGGTTCTGTGGTCGTCGTGGTGTGTCATGACGACCACCAGAAGATGAAAGGCTTTCTGTCCAAACATGGCTCTTGGGGTTTTGTTCCACATTTAATGCATAGTGGCGGCGCCACACACGTCGTGGCCACATGGCATGTTCTGACCGGTGGAGTTAATGCTCCATTTGTGTGACTCTTGGGTTTCTCGTTGAATTTCAGTTTTTTGTGCCTTAGTTTTTAAACTTCCTTTCTTTCCTCTTTCCCCTTCACTTTTTCCAACTCTTTCTCAATCATTGCTCTGTGTTTCTTCTTCTCCAATCTATTCTTGCAATTTTCTCCGAGCTTTTACATTCTGTGGTTGCTTCCTTTGAGGTATGTCTCTATTTTCCTTTTTTCTTTGCTTTTTTATGGCATAGATAGATTGTGTTTGGTTTCTGATTTCTTTTCTGTTTTGGGGCTTTTAGGATCATCCTCTCCCTCCTTTTGTTTTCTAGGTTTCCATGGTTAGTAGCTCTGAGGTTAGGATAGTTTGCCCCTCAATTTCATTCTTTTTTGCGCATTTAGGGGCTTCTTTAGGTGTTTCCCGTACTTTTTTCCCTTTAGTTGAAAGCTTTGTTTTTTAGGGTAGTAGTTTGAGCATTGCATTGGGTGATTTGCTCCCTTTGCTTTGTCAGTCAATTGATTGGTTCGAAGGTTTAGTGAGTGAGCGAGGAGCAATGTCTGAGGTGAGATCGAGTGAGCTTAAGACGAGGTTGTTGTGTAGCAATGATCCTGTGGAGGTGGAGGAGGACACCGTAGTTTCTGTCCCTCGGGAGGTTAGGGCTTTCCATGCCCCTGGGGAGGTGTGTAATCTGGATGATGAAACAATCTCCAGGTTCAGGGTAGGTTCCAATTTCCTGATAGGGTTAGGATTCGTCTTCCTCGATAGGAGGAACGGGCTTGTCATTTTTCGCTTGGGGAGGTGTGCTTCTACGAGGTTGCTTTCCTGTCCAGGCTTAGATTCCCCGTCCACCCCTTTATTATGGAGCTTTTAAGTCAGCTATATGGAGATATGGTCAAGGTGGAAGAATTCACGTACTTATATCGTTTAAAGGAGTCCAAGGAGTATGGGTACTACGAACTGGTGCCTTGGATGAGGGAGGCTAGGATCGTTAGGGACCTGCCCTCGTCATTCAGATATTGGAAATCTCGGTTCTTTTTTGTGTCTGGGGATGAGTGGGAGACTCCTTTTGATGAGGTTTGGGGTGATCTCCCTAGGTTGCTCTGTCTGTGGAGAGTCCCTCATCTAGGTGCATCGTCTCTTCTACTAGTCCTTCATCTTTCATTTTTTCCTGTATACATTCTATCATCTCTAATTCTTATGTTTGTTCTCTTAGGCAGTTAAGAGACGACCGAAACTCAAAAGTAGGTACAATCAACGTGTTGCGGTGGCCATTGAGTACGTGAAAATTATAGACAATTTCGACGACCTTGTCAATCCTTGCACTACCTTGGCCTAGAACCCTCTGCCTTTGTCTTGCACACAATTGAAATTGAGGAGAAGAAGAGTAAGTATTCATTTGGCTCGTCACTGCTGTGTTTTTTTTTTTTTTTTTACAAGTGTTTTCCTCTTGTAAGGATGATGACGAAATTCAATCAAGGGATGTACACAAGAATGAGGGCCAAGAAAAATGAGCCCTTTTCCAATCTTGGGACCAGAGCTATGCGCGTAATGAAGAAAGGGGTCTCTGTCACTCCAGCCACCCCTGACACTGAGACAACAAGGACAGCTTCCCTAGTTACCTCGATTGAAGAGATCACCCCCCCTCCAGAAGAAGTAGCGTGTAGCTGACAAGGGGAAGGATAAAGCTGACTCTCGATCGTCTAGCGTTTGGGATGACACTAGGGTCACGCTGGCAAAGGCGCAAGAGACCTTTACTGCTGAGGAGCTAAGGGTGTTCTCAGGCACGTCTCCTAACGAGGTTGTGGGTCGCCATCTCCACAAACTCGTCCAAGTAGTATACTTGTGCAAATTCATCTCTTTTTTTTTTATTGTTGTTGTTGCTTGGACAAGCAACTTTTGGCTATGAAAGAAAAAATCAAAACGATTGCTGCGAAGTCCGTGGAAGCCTTCCAACTGACGGAGGAGTACAACACCGTCTTCTTCAACTGATACTTCAAAGGTTTCGAGCTCCTGAGATGATATCTCGCCAAGCATCTCGTCGGAGTGGACTTAGAGAACCTGGACCTTAAAGAGGTGGACAAAGAAATGGCAGCTGACGAAGCCTCTCAATCCACAACTCCTAAGGGTGACGCTCCTAGGGTTGCTCCTCCGCCTCTGGCTGGTGATGACGCAGTTGCTGATGCCTGTCTTGCTTCCTGTTTGCCTCCTCTCTTTTTTGTGATCTTTTGTTTTGGGTGCCCGATGTATTTTAGTCTTTTTAATTCTACTTTCAGAACAATATTTTCATTCTAATTTAAGAACAATGTTTTTTTTTCCTTGCCCAGTGTTTATGGGCTTTTAATTATAATGATGACACAACGCTAGTTGCCCATTGTTTTTAGGCCTTTAATATAATTCGTAATTTTATACTTACTTGTTTTCATTCTTGTCTTTGCGTGATCTCTGTCCGCTACGTTCCTTTAGTTATTTCTTTTGCATCAGTAACTTCTATTGTTGTTACTTTGTTAAAATTTTTGTTGTGAGTTACACTCATTGAAGGGGTATTGCCCCGTCAGTAACTTACATCCATCTAGGCGGAATCTTGTTACTTAGCCACTCTTTATGACTTTCACCCATTGAAGGGATTTTGTCATCTTTGGCTTCGTCAGTAACTTACATCCGTCTAAGCGAAATCTTGTTATTGAACCAATTTTATTGTTAACTTACACCCATTTAAGGGATCTTGTCAAGTTGGCTTTGTCAGTAACTTATATCTGTCTAAGCGAAATCTTGTTACTTAACCAATTTTTGTGACTTTCACCCATTGAAGGTAAAGTGTCATCTTTGGCTTCGTCAGTAACTTACATCCGTCTAGGCGGAATCTTGTTACTTAGGCAATTTTATGGTTGACTTACACCCATTTAAGGGATCTTGTCATTTTGGCTTTGTTAGTAACTTACATCCATCTAGGCGGAATCTTGTTACTTGGCCAATTTTTGGCTTTTAAGCTGCTAGGTTTGCTTGCATTGGCTAAATAGTTCTTTTATTGCTTTCAAAAATGAATATAATTGTCTGTTACATCTATTGGTGGTACTTCTTCAAATGTTCAATGTACCACGATCGTGGCAGCCTCTGCCCGTCTAAGGCCTCCAGGTGATAACTACCTTGTCTAGAGTAATGGACAACCCGGTAGGGTCCTTCCCAGGTTGTGCTGAATTTCCCTTGGGCAAGGCCTTTGGTTGCCGAGGTGTCTTTGCGCAGGACAAGGTCCCCTATGTCAAGTCGTCTGAGTTTCACTCTCTTGTTGTAGTACTCGACCATCTTTTGCTGATACTTCGTCATTTTGTGAGAAGCTCCATCTCTGACCTCGTTCAAGCAATCCAGGTTGACCTTCAGTTGATCGTCGTTGCTTTCTTTGTGGAATATTTCTCGTCTGATGCTGGTGATTCCTACCTCAACCGAGATCACTGCCTCGATGCTGTAAATGAGTCTGAAGGGGGTTTCTCATGTTGGGGTTCTTGCCGTAATCTTGTAAGCCTATAAGACATTGGGCAATTCCTCCAGCCATGCTCCCTTAGCGTCGTCCAACCTAACTTTGATGATCTTGAGTAGCGTTCGATTAGTCACCTTCATCTGTTTGTTTGCTTGTGGGTGTCCTGGGGATAAGTACTGGTTCTTGATCCCTAGACTTGAGCAAAAATCCCTAAAGCCATGACTGTCAAACTGCCGCTCGTTGTCTGATACGATCGTCCGTGGAATCCCGAATCTACAAATTATGTTCTTCCATATGAAACTTTGGATTTTTGCTTCGGTGATGGTTGATAATGCTTCTGCTTCAACCCATTTTGTGAAGTAATCAATAACTACTAGTAGAAACTTTACCTGTCTCTTACCTTGGGGCAATGGACCGACAATGTCAATTCCCCATTGTGCAAACGGCCATGGGGAGGCTACCGTCGTCAGTCTCTCTACTGGGAGGCACTGGACATTCCCAAACCTTTGGCATTTGTCGCATTTCTTGACGAGCTCCCTCGCATCCATCTGCAAAGTAGGCTAGAAGTAACCTGTTCTGATGACTTTGCTTACCAAGGATCTAGGGCCTGCATGATCTCCACAAACCCCTTCATGAATCTCTTCCAGAATATATTTGGCCTCTTCTTTGTCGACGCACTTCAAGTAGGGCATGGAGAAGCCTCTCTTATACAGGGTGTCGTTCAGGATTGTGAACCTGGCTGCTCTCTTCCTGACCTTCCTGGCCTCCTCGACGTCCTGTGGAAGGTGTCCATCTTGGAGGAAGGATAGGATCGAGGTCATCCAGCTGCTTGTGCTCTGGATTGCGAAGGTAAAGACTTCTTCAATGCTGAGGTGTTTCTGGACTTCCATCTCTAAGCCCATGCTTGTTGGTCTTTCTTCTAACGATGCTTGCTTCACGATCTCGTCTGTTATCATGTTTTGGCTTCTGGGATCTGCATGAATTCCACCCTATCAAACTCCTGTGTTAAGTGCTTCATCAGCCTGAGATATTTTTGCATTCTCTCCTCCTTCGCTTCATATTCCTCTTTTATCTGCCCTACTACCAGCTTAGAATCACTTTGGAGGAGCAAGTTTTTAGCTCCTAGTGCTTTCCCAACCCTTAACCCCTTCAGTATTTCTTCATACTCAGCTTCATTATTTGTGGTTGGGAACTTTAGCTAAACCTCGTATTTAAGCATTTCCCCTTCTAGGGTGATGATGACGACTCCTACTCCTTCTCTCTTTTAGGCTGATGAACCATCAGTTTGTACCATCCATCTTTCTTCTTCGTTGGGTGCATTGTCCTCGTCTGGGATGGTGAACTCGGCAATGAAGTCTACTAATGCCTGTGCTTTAATAGTTGTCCTGGGATGATACTCAATGTCGAACTGTCTAAGCTTGATCGCCCACTGGACCATTCTCTCTGCCGCCTCGGGCTTGTTCATGGACTTCTTAATGGGTTGGTCTGTCATTACCAAGATGGGGTTCACTTGAAAAAAAAGGTCACAATTTGTGCAAGGCTACTATTAATGCAAATGCAATCTTCTCAATCCTTGAGAACTTGGCTTCTGCCCCTTGGAAAGCTTGACTGATGTAGTAAACTAGGAGTTGTTTCCTGTCCTCTTCTCAAACCAAGGCTGTGCTCACGACTGTGGCTGATACTACTAGATACAAATACAAGTTTTCCCCTACCTTGAATGGACTCAGGAAGGGTGGATTGCTCAGGTAGTGCTTAAGTTCTTGAAAAGCTACCTCACATTCGTCAGTCTAAGCAAAAGCTTGCTTCAATGTCTTGAAGAAGGGTAAGCATTTGTCTGTCGCTTTAGAGACGAACCTGTTGAGTGCCGCTATCCTTCCTGTTAGCTTCTAGACTTCCTTGACGGTCTTGGGCGACACCATGTCAAGTATGGCTCGCACCTTCTCTGGGTTTGCTTCTATCCCTCTTTGGGACACCATGAACCCTAAGAACTTCCCTGAGGCTACTCCAAAGGCACATTTACTGGGGTTCAACTTCATTTGGTACTGCTTGAGTGTGGCGAACGTCTCTCTGAGATCATCCAGATGAGAAAGCTCTTCTTTACTCTTGACGAGCATGTCATCCACATATACTTCCATGTTTCTCCTGATCTGCTTGCTGAACATTTTATTCACTAGCCTCTGGTAGATTGCTCCTGCATTTTTTAGTCCGAAGGACATTACCTTATAACAATAGAGCCCTTGGTTCGTGATGAAAGCAATTTTCTCCTGGTCTTCTTCGGTCATCTTTATCTGGTTGTACCTCGAGAAGGCATCCATGAACGCTAGTAGTTTATGCTCTGCTGTGGAATCCACTAACTGATCTATCCTTGGTAGAGGGAAACTGTCCTTTGGACAAGCTTTGTTTAGGTCCGTGAAATCCATGCACATTCTCCATTTTCCATTTGCTTTCTTCACTAGAACGACATTGGAGAGCCAATCTGGGTAGTATACCTCTCGAATAAAGCCTGCTGATAATAGCTTGTTGACCTCGTCCATAATTGCTTGATCCATTCTGGAGCGAAAACCCGTCATCTCTGCTGGATGGGCTTCTTCTCGGGGTCCATGTTTAACCTATGTTGGATGACTTTTGGGGATATGTCTGACATGTCCTCGTGACTCCATGCGAAAATGTCCAAGTTCTCTTTAAGGAACTAGATGAGCTTCTTCTTCATGTCTGCACTCATGGTCGTCCTTACCTTAGTGGTCTTCATTGACTCCCCATCTACCAACTCCACAGTTTCCAAGGTTTTCACCTTCTCCTCTCTTTTTTCCTCGATCATCCACGTATGGTTTTCCTTGGCTGCCAACACTACTTGGTAACATTCCCTAGCGAGTACTTGGTCTCCTTTTACTTTACCTACATCATTTTCCGTTGGAAATTTCACCTTCAGGAAATAGGTGGATGTGGCTGCCTTCTAGCGGTTAAGTGTAGGCCTCCCAATGATCACATTGTATGAAGAGAGACAATCTACCACCAAAAAATCCAACTGACGAGTCAGCTGTCACGGATAAGATCCTACTGTGACCGTTAACGTCACTATGCCTTTGGGATGCACCCTGTCCCCACTGAAGCTAACGAAGGGGGGCTCAAAAGGACGCAGCCTTCCTGGATCTAGCTTTAATTGTTGAAAAGTGGAGAGGTAGATGATGTTTGCGGAGCTGCCATTATCCATGAGGATTTTCCTGGTGTTAAATCCTTCTATCGTGAGCATTATAACCAAGGGGTTGTTATGAGGCTGTTTCACTCCTCTGGCATCTTCTTTAGAGAAAAACATGTCCTTGTCTATTCATCTCTGCTTCAAGGGGGGTATTTTATGGATGCTATTCACCTGCCTCTGGTATGATTTCTTGAGGGATCTGAACGACCTTCCTGTGGATGGCCCGCCTGTGATCATTTTTATCTCCCCGATCACGCTTGGTGGATGTTGGGATGTGTGGTCCTCGTCCCTTGGTGAGGCTTTGCACTTGTCCTTGTCATCATACCTAGACCTACTAGGTTCTCCCTTCTTCATAAACCTCTGCAGTTTCCCTTTTCGTATGAGTTCCTCTATTTGCTCGTTTAGGTCTCTGCAATCTTCTGTGTAATGGCCATGATCCTTGTGGAAACGACAATACTTCTTCTTATCACACACGTTAGGTGATGAGTGTAATGGCCTAGGCCATTTGAGGTAGTGCTCATCCTTAATCTACGCAAAACAGGCATAGCTAATAGGGTGAATTTTACCGTCCGAGGAGCTTCTTCTTCTTTCCTTTTACCCCCGTCGTTAGTCTAACAATCTGAGTGCACCCTTTTTCGTCCTCTACGATCGTCTTCTTTCCTTCCTTTTTCATTGGTTTTCTCTACGTCTTTTATCGCAGTTAAGGCATCTTCAGTGTTCATGTACTTCTGTGCCTTCAGGAGCATCTCTGCCATCGTCTTTGGAGGATTCTTCGCGAGTGAGACCACGAACTCCCTAGATTTCAACCTAGCTTTAAAGGTTGTTAGCTACACCTTGTCCTCAACTTCGTCGACTTCTAAAGTTTCCTGAGTGAAACGCTTCATGTACAATCTCAGGGTCTCCTTCTCTCCTTGTCTGATGGTGAGTAAGTGGTCTGCTGGCTTCCTTGGACGCTGTCCTCTAACGAAGTGGTGTAGAAAAGAACTGCTCAACTGCTCGAAGCTATCGATGGACGATGTTGGTAACTTCGTGAACCATTCCCTTGGAGCTCCTTTAAGAGTGGTGGGGAAAGAATGGCATAGTATTTCGTCCAGGGGCTGTTGGAGACCTAGTGTCATCTTGAAAGTGTTGAGGTGGTCCAAGGGGTCCTTAAGTCCGTCAAACGGTTCAAGTTGAGGCAGGCGAAACTTTGATGGCATTGGGCATTCTAGAACTGTCGCCGTAAAGGGTGAATCCGTCGTCCTAACCATTCTATCCAAGTTTCAATCTGTTTTCCCTTTAATGGCGTTCCTTAGCTCGTCTATCTCCTTTTTCATTTCCCGGAGAAGATCTGAGCTCGGTCCATCTAGAGTGGCTGGCCTTCGACGGTCACTCCTTTTTTGACTATCTCCCTCATCTTCCTGATTGGTCCTGGATCGATTCTCCTCTTATTGAAGTCGCAGTCTCATCTCTTGGCTCTATCTAGTGAGTTCTTCCATGCTAGCTGTAAGTGCCTGGATTTGCAGGGTTAGTGCTGTAGAATCTTGGCTAGACTCCATCTGAATTTAGGAATTTTTTGGAATTGCGCTTTCAAACCTAACTGCGAAAATGTCGTTTCCCACAGACAGCGCCAAACTGATGATGTGTAAATCGTCAATCCTGTTGGTTCGTCCAGATGGGGATGAATTCTCATCACTATTCTTGTAACCCTAGGACAAAGTCTCTCCTAAGGTGGTCACCAGTGTGGTGCCTGCCACAACGTCTTTAATGCCAAAGTCAGTGTATGGAAGCTTTTTGAGAATAATAAAAAAGTTCTGAATATCAGAGTATTTTTGGGTGAATCTATGTACCTTGTTTGTCTCTGATGAGAATGTATATATAGCTTCATAGTTTCTAGCCGTTGAGGCCTTAATTGTGGCTTTAGTGCTCTTTCAGTAACGCCTCAGGGCTCATGAATGTGGGTTATGATGAGGCTCCAATGGTCTGCCAACTAATTGGTAACTGTCCAAGGCATTAAATTCTCTTGTTAATGACTCGCTTGTGTTCGTCCGTGTCGTGCCAAGGTGGACAAGTATATTTGATGAGGTCATCCAAGGGAAGTGAGTTCGTCAGTCCCATCACTATCTATGAAAAAAAAACTAAATATATAGAGTTTTAAGAATAAAATATTATATGTAAGGTCAAGAAAAGTAGAGGAACTCTTGATTCACTCAATGAAGATTATGACAATAATGGTAATCTTTATTATTGGGAATAAAATGAATTATAATGGAATAATTAAATTTATTTATAGGTTTGGTAGTAAGTTGTAATATTAGAATAAACTTAAGATCGATTTTTAGGAAATATTTTACTTATACAATTATATTTCTTAAAAAGGACTTTAAAAAAAAAATTTGTGATAAGGTTTTTTTATTATTGTTATAATTAATTGTTATGTGCATTTGGAAAGTTTGTATATTTGGAAATATCTTAATTTTAGAAAAAATTACACTTATTAAGGAATAACTATTGAGTAATGCTATAGACGCTAACTATTTTACAATATTTTTACAAACTGCTGATGTGGCTTTAACATTTTCCAAATAATTATTGTATGTAAAAATGTGATGTAAGTGATGAACCCAGATTAGAACTAGTAAGAATTTGCTACTACTTCTATCGCATTTCAATAAAAAAAAAAATTTACTACATCAATAGTTTGTAAAAATATTGTAAAATAGTTTATGAATGTAGGATTACTCATAACTATTACAACACTTTTAAATAAAAATAGTTATTTTTCATTAAAGAATAAATATTAATAAGAATGACTATTATCTGTAATAAAAGTAAAATCAAACTACAAAATAGCTAGACTATAGGAATAATATTATATTAGCCTACCAAACATGCTCTAAATAAATGACTAATAAAACACATATAAACACTTACTTTTTTTTTTTTTTTTTTTTTGTGAGATACAAGATAGAATATATACACTTATTTAAAGCTACTTAATTTGAGCAGAAGTATTCCTGAAGATAAAAAAGGTTAGCATAAGCAGTAAATCCAATTTTGGAAATATTCATATTTTAAAATTCTACCTTAATTTAACTGGTGATATCATCAGTATTTTCATGTTCTCATTCTTATTTTTCAAGTTCCAAGTTATGGTGGTTTAAAGAGTCCAAATACAATTTTATTAGTTCTAATGACTTCCTTGAATAATTTCTTTAGAGTAAGTTCACTCTATCTTACCCGTGACAAAGCCAATGTTTATATGGTGGTAAAAGAATAAAAAACATAAAGGAAGATCCCCATGAGGCTTTATTCTTCGCTTCATAGATTTAAATGACACTTCAAAAAAAAAAAAAAAAAAAATCATTAGAGATGCGCTTATCAAATAGAAAGGACACGTTCAAATAAAAACTCTAAAGCTACGTAAATAGGGTCCTCATGAGACTTTAATTTATTCTTTGCTTCGTAGACTCAAGGGACACTTTAAAATTCTCAATCAAAAAAAAAAAAAAAAAAAAATCCTTGCCCCATTTGTTTTGATGGACAATTTTATGTGAAGATAGTTTTTCTCAATTTTATTTTATTTTTTAATTTTTGATAGTATAAAAAGAAAAAGGTTAAAGGAAAACTATTTTTGGTCAATAGAAAACTCATAACTTATTTTTTAGAGTTTGTTTTTTGAAAAAAAAAAAAAAAAATTGAGTACTTTTTTAAGGTTACTATCAAATATAAAAAAATTAGGTACTTTTTTACAAAATGCTTCTTGAAAATTGACTTATTTCCCAAGAAATATTAATATCGAAACAAATAATGTCAAAACAAAATGCTTAAGTAGAAAATGTTATCACCAATAGTCATGTAACTCAACTAGTACTTTAAGGTATTTTCAACAGAGACATCTAGATTTAAAACCTCGCATTCCTCGTTGTAATAAACGAATTTAACTAAAAATAGAAAATTTTAACTTGACTACTAATTTTTTTTAACCTACATTAATCATATGTTCATATATATAATTTTTACATAAAACATCTCTATAATATAATTTAACATTTTTTTTTATATGCAACGAAAAACTCTACATCAAATTAGTTATTATGTTAGTCAAATTCGTTTTTTTAAATCCAGTCAGTTTGTAATTTGTGAGCAATTTTTTTAAATCACGTTTATCAAATTTAATATTTTTAAACATTCTACATCATATTTTTTTGGTTAAATAAATTAGGGATAATATAATTATAGCATATTGTAAGGGTTAGGATGAGTTAAAGGAGAATGGGCCAAGGTTGGAATCAGAAAGGGCCCATTGAAACAATCTTAAAGAAGAATTTGGCCCAAATAATCAGAGGAATGTGTGAATCCAACGACGAAGCTGATGAAGGAAAGAGGTTCAAAATCTTAAGAAGAGGATTGGGGACTGTTAGGCCATGCCTAGGATGATGACTAATAAAAGGAATAGTAATTAGTTCGAGTTCAAGCAAGGTTTGGAAGAAACTTCCTAATGAAGCCATCGTCCCCTCCACGTTAAATGCATTGTACCAACCAAGCACCACATTAATGGCTAAACAACCCCTTTGAACAGTGTTCCAACAGCCTATTACATATTCATCACAACCTCAAAAAGAATTGAGGAAAAGAATGAGACAAATATCTCGCTCGAAGGATCATCCACTCTACAAGTAGACAGTTGAGATGGTGGCACTAGAACTATAAATAAGAAAAGATCCCACATGTTTTGGGACCAGTTTTTTAAGAAGAGAGAGAGATCATTGTAATACTCAAGAAAGGCTTAACATGTATTTTTTGCTTAACAAAAACTCTCCTTGAATATTTTGAGGGAAGTGTAATTAACAGTGAGATATCCCTTGTTTACAATTTGACTCAGTCTCAAATTTCATTCTCTTTACAAGAGCCTCATTTCTCCTCAACTGTTAGTTCAAAGACCCATCTCTTACAAATTAAAAGCTAAGACTTTGAATAAAATTTGTTACCAACCACCTTTTGATCTTATTTTCTCTTGTATTTTTATGTTTTTTATGTTTTTGGAGGAAAGAGACAAAAAAGTAGAGTAAAATTACATTTTTAGCCTTGTTTTTAATAAAGGTGGGTTATAGAACTCTAACTGAGCTAACCTCAGGTAGGTAAAGTATCAAATTTTAAACCACAGATAGGTAACTTAAATTTTGGTCAAACCACAAATGGATAAGTTGTGATTTGACCTTTCAAGTATTAGTAGTCTAAATTCATGTATGAAAATTAAGTTTAAAGATTGAATAATAAATAACATTTGATTGACACGAAATTTGATATGTGTATTAAGAATATAAAGAAAATGTAATCTAACGATTAGATTTTCGAAATATATAGTCATGTTAATTTTTTTAGTAGAAGTTGTAGCCAAACTTGCTCTTATATATATGAAAAAAAAATTGTGACTTTCAAAAACTAATATGTTGATATTAGAAGTCAATAAACAAATGTTTTGATTTAAATATATAACGATAATCTGAAACGTTAAATTAGTATTAGTATACTGAAATATTTCGCTTCCTAGAGGTTCGCTAATTAAGAGAATAAGACTTATACTTTAGTTTCTCTGTATCATAGTGAGGGCCTTACTCGCCAGACTTTGATGCTATAGAATTGTTGTTCCTTTCGTGTAAGGCAGAGAGTACCTCCAGTAACACTGTTGCTGAAGGTTTAGTGGGTTATTTTTTCGGGGGTTTTTGGGAAACACTGTGTGTGTAGGGGACTACAGAGATGAAGAGAAGAACCATGGAAAATCTGGTCACAAAATGGGGGAATTTATCCTTGGATGAAAGGGAAGGCGGAGAGGTCCAACTTGATGACAATGAGAGCTCGAATAACGTAACCATTGCAGCAAAATTCTTGACAAAACGAGCTCTGAACACAGAATCTGTTGTGAGAACTTTTAATCCTATCTGGAGGCCAAAGAACGGATTTAAGGTACGGAGGGTAGGAGATCATATCATCCTGTTTATTTTTGACAATGAAGAGGAGGTGGAGAAAATTATAGAGGGTGAACTTTGGAGTCTCGACAAACATCTAGTGATGCTAAAACGATACGATTATAGCATCCCAATACAGGACTTGGTTTTTGATCATGTTTCTTTGTGGGTGCAAGTTCATGACATTCCAGCAAAATACCTAAGTAGAGAGGTGGCTGAGAAACTCTGTGAAGCGGTGGGTGTAGTAGACAAGGAGACTAGCCTAGGTGAGGTGGATTGTGGTACAATCATGCGAGTGCGAGTAAAGGTTAATGTAACCCTTCCTTTCTGTTGTGGACGAATTTTTAAACTTGGCAATGGATCGAGGGGCTGGGTAACCTTCAAGTATGAGCGGTTGCCAAATGTTTGCTATTGGTGTGGTCGGCTGAATCACGTTGATAGAGATTGCGAGCGCTGGATACAGAGCAGTGGTACTCTAACGAAGGAAGAGCAGGAGTATGGCTCATGGTTGCGTGCATCGTCTCTACCGGCACACAACAACTCCATGCTAGTAGTCCCGGGGTTCTACGAAGCAAGGAAGAAGGAATTAGACAGGAACAAGAAACTGGAGGAGATTTTTTCTAGTGGCAATCTCGGTGAAGCATATGGAAAGGTAGGTGCGGCGGAGCAAGGAAGAAGTCCGATGGAGGAGGCGCTGGGGGGCAAGATGAAGGCAGTTAATGCACATATTATGGAAGAAGACGTTATGGACGTTACTCATAAAGAAGGCTCAACAGATGATAAGGCAGAATCACTTCAGTTGGGAAAGGGTGTCGGTTTTCAAGGGAAAGTATTTAATGAGAAATTATGTGAGATTGCTGTAGGTCCAACGGGTGATGAGGCAAAATCAATTCAGTTGGGGAAGGGTGCCGGTTTTCAAGGGGAACTATTTAATGAAAAATTACGTGAGATTGATTTGGAATTAAATAAGTTTGACTTGGAGAAGGGCTCTACTACTGGTTCAGTGTTAATTGGGGAAACGGATAGTGCTTTTATGGGAAATTCCAATTATTGTGGGATTATGACAGATAATGGTTTTCAGGAAAAGGAGGCATGTGGAAAATTGAAGGAAAAAGTGCAGTACGTGGCACTTAATGAAGAAAACCCTAATAGTTTTGAACCTAACGTGACAGATGAACAAAATAAGGAGCAGGAAAGATTGTCTGGGGTGGCCGTGAATGTAAACTCTACATGGAAGAGGGTAGTGCGCAAGAAAATAAATAGCCTACCTACGAGTCCTCCATTGAAATCTCTGAAACGTCCAGGTACTGAATTGGTGAATCTTGAGTTAACCAAAAAGAAGAAGCAGGTTTCTCATGATGATCAAGTTACTACAATTGAATTGGCGGGGTCTGATGTTTAGCCCTGCCAGAGGCAATGAGCATCTTATGTTGGAACTGTCGTGGGCTTGGGAACCCACAAACAAATCAAGAGCTTGGTGACTTAATCCGGGCACAAGATCCCTTAGTCGTGTTCCTAGCCGAAACATGGCTTGACAAAGTTAGGCTGGAGGAAATAAAAGTTCAATACAAATTTAAAGGGTTGATAGAAGTCTCAAGAATAAGTCGAGGAGGCGGGGTGGCTATTTTTTGGAAAGAGGAGTGTAATATCTCCCTAGACACATATTCCCCCAACCACATTGATGTGATCTTGAATAAAGGGTTGGAAGATGAATGGAGGTTTGCTGGGTTTTATGGAGAGCCAGATACTAGAATTCGCAATGAGTCATGGGATAAATTGAGGAGATTAAAAAATAAATTCACCCTTCCATGGTTGTGTGCGGGTGACTTTAATGAAATTTTGAAGGCAGATGAAAAATTGGGTGGAAGGCTTAGGCCAAATAGACAGATGGAAGCTTTTAGGGAAGTTCTTGATGAATGCGAGTTTAAGGATTTGGGTTATGTGGGAGGGAAGTACACGTGGTATAGAGGTTCTAGAGGGGGGTAATACAATATGGGAAAGGCTTGATCATGCAGTTGCTACTATTGATTGGATAGAAAAGTTTCCGGCAACAAAGGTTGTGCACTTAGAATGTGGTTCCTCGGATCATAAGCCACTGATCATCCTTCTAAAAGGGCTCCAAATGAAGCATAAAAAACCATGGACGTTTGAGCATATGTGGTTAGAGGATGAGAGGTGTGGTGAGGTTGTGGATCTTGCTTGGAGGAGGGTTTGTCCAGGTAATCCGATGGTCCAAGTGGAAGGTAAAATAAAGGTGTGTCAGGCAAAGCTTAAACAGTGGAGTCGGACCTCCTTTGGAAATATTACCAATGCATTAAAAGAAAAGAAGCAGCAGCTACGGTAGGCAAAACTGAGAGCAATCAGAGAGGGTACAATGGAAATGGTGAATCGGTTGAAATGGGAGATAAATGGCTTGTTGATAAAGGAGGAAAAGATATGGAAACAAAGGTCAAGGGCTTTGTGGTTACAAGAGGGTGATCAAAACACAAAATTTTTCCATAATAAGGCCTCACATAGATATAAGAGAAATAAAATTGAAGAATTGAAGAATGAGGCGAGAGTGGTGTGCACAGATGAAGAGGAGATATCAAGGATTTTGATAGAGTACTACCAGAACCTTTTTACCTCGGCCTCTCCATCAAACTTGGAAGAAGTTCTGATGACAGTCCCCACTGTTATTACGGAGGACCAAAATGCAATGTTAGATGCAGAGTTTGTCCAGGCAGAGGTGGAGGAAGCACTTCAACAAATGGCACCACTAAAGGCACCTGGACCAGATGGTTTACCTCCTTTGTTCTACCAAAAATTTTGGCCAACTATTGGTGAGGATGTATCAAAGGCAGTCCTCAATTGCCTAAACTCAGGTTCAATCCCTTCTTCCATTAATCGTACTTTTATAAGTTTAATCCCAAAAGTTAAAAGTCCATCTGTAGTATCAGAATTCCGCCCTATTTCTCTTTGTAATGTTATTTATAAAATTGTATCTAAGGTTGCTGCGAATAGGCTCAAAAAAGTCCTGCCTCTTATTATTTCTGACTCACAGAGTGCTTTCCAGTCTAATAAAGTTATTTCAGATAACATTCTGGTGGCTTTTGAGTTGCTCCACCACATGAAGACTCAAAAGTCTAAGAAAGCAGGTTTTATGACCCTCAAGTTGGATATGAGCAAGGCGTATGACAGGGTGGAATGGCTTTTTCTAGTGGAAATTATGAGGAAGATGGGGTTTTGTGATAGGTGGCTGAAGCTCATCCATGAGTGCATTAGCACGGTGTCCTACTCAATATTGGTAAATGGGGAACCTAAGGGTGAAATTTTCCCTTCTAGGGGAATTCGCCAAGGGGACCCATTGTCACCATACTTGTTCTTATTATGCTCGGAAGGGTTAAATCGAATGATCCAGAAGGCTGCAAGTGACGATAGTATCAAAGGCTTTTCATTATGCAAAAATGGGCCAAAAATTACTCACCTATTTTTTGCAGATGACAGCTTATTATTTTGCCGTGCAAGGAAGGAAGATTTACAAGCCATCCAAAAAATCCTAACTAGCTATGAGCATGCATCCGGCCAGAAAATAAACCGGGAGAAGACGACGCTTTTCTTTAGTAAAGCTGTATCCAATGACATGAAGAGAGAAATCATGGATCTTTTAGGGGTTGCAGAAATAAAGGAGTATGAGAAGTACCTTGGGCTGCCTGCAGTTGTGGGGAAAAATAAAAAGGCGAGCTTAAACTACATTAAGGAAAGGGTGTGGGTGAAGCTTCAAGGGTGGAAGGAGAAACTTTTATCTCAAGCGGGAAGAGAGGTCTTACTAAAAGCAGTGGTTCAAGCGATCCCTACTTTTGCAATGACTTGCTTCAAATTACCGGTGGGTTTATGCAAAGAGATTGAATTGCAAATAAGAAAATTTTGGTGGGGAGAGCGAGGTGGATAGCGGAAAATCCATTGGAAAAATTGGAAAATCTTGTGCAAATCAAAAGCGGAAGGGGGAATGGGATTCAAAGATTTGGTTAGATTTAATGAAGCTATGCTCGCTAAACAAATTTGGAGATTACAAACTGAAAAGGAGTCCCTTCTGTATAAGGTTTTCAGCACCAAGTTTTTCCCTTCAGGATCGGTTTTTGAAGCAAGATGCTCCACGGGTTCCTTTGCTTGGCAAAGCTTGCTTAAAGCTAGACATGTTATTGAAAAAGGAATGATGTGGAGAGTGGGTGATGGCACGCAGATTAGGGTGTTCCATGACAATTGGATTCCTGGATGCTTCCCGAATGGAGCTGTACCACGCACACCAGGTTCAAAGGATGATTCTACTATTTCCTCACTCAATAATCCGACCACAATGGAGTGGAATGAGGAGCAGATTGACTTATTAGTTGCACCTTTTTTGGCTCAGCAAATGAAAGCCATTCCATTATGTAAATCGGTGATGAGGGACTGCTTAGTGTGGCCACGTACTAGGGACAGAAATTACTCGGTGAAGACGGGATATTAGTTATTGGAAGAGCTTGAAAACAGAGGAGAAGGGTCGGGGTCAAACAGCAGCAATCTGAGAAGTTTCTGGAAGGGAATTTGGAAGATGAGGATCCCAAACAAAATCAAAAACTTCTGTTGGAGAGCTTGTACCGAGTCCTTACCAACCTTGGCGAACCTCCATCGACGGAATGTGGTAAACTCTCCTGTGTGCAACAGCTGTGGATTGAACAGAGAAACCGTGCTGCATGCACTCTGGGAATGTGTCCAAAGTCAGTGTTGTTGGGCTCGTGGATTTAATAGTGTCAAACAAACTCAGATGCATTTGGACTCCTTCAGTGATCTGGTGTCCGCTGTAAAACAAAATGAAGAAGACATAGAGCTGTTCACAGTGATCGCATGGTTGGTCTGGTGCAGAAGAAACAAATGCCACTTCAAGGAGCAATGCTTACCACCTGAGAAGATAGTGGACACGGCAGAAGCTATTTTAAAAGATTTTCAGGAAAAACCCAAGAACATGCCGCTGAGATTACAACCACAGTCACAACATTGGACACCACCGGAACCTGGGGTGTACAAAGCAAACTTCGACGGGGCTTACTTTGTGGAGGAAGAAGCAGCAGGAATCGGCATTGTTGTGCGGAATGAACTGGGACAGGTGATGGCGTCCCTAGCAGAGAAGATCGTCATGCCTCAAACGATGGAGATTCTTGAGGCGTTGGCAGCTAGGAGGGCTATGATCTTCATGGAGGAATTGGGATTGTGTAGAGTTATTTTTTAGGGTGATTCAGAGAATGTTGTAAAGGCCCTAACAAGGGGCTGCCCAGACAGGTCCAGTATTGGGCACATTGTTAAAGACTGTATGTCATTTATGGGTTGGTTTCAATCTTGTTCTTTCTCTCACGTGAGGCGGCAGGGCAACGAAGTTGCTCATGCTTTAGCTAGGAGAGCAAGAAATTCTTCCCCTTTGTCCGTTTGGATGGAATCGGTTCCGCCAGACATTTCCTATTTGGTGTATGTTGATGTAACGACTTAAAGTTGATTATTTTCTTAATAAAAGTGGATTCATTCCTTTCTCAAAAAAAAAAAAGAAATATTTCGCTTCCTTTATTAAACCGAAATGACCTTATATTGACAACTTTGCTCCAACTCCAAGCATAAAATATTATCATAAATGTGGTTTTTTTTTTTTTTTTTTTTTTTTTTTGTAATGTTATAGGTGCCATCAAATCCTCTTCCTCGCAAGCAGACTGGAACATCAATGCGAACATACCCACTTGGGCTTATTTAGCTTTCAAGTATTAGACTGCCTCCCACAGACCTCGGGTTGCAAACACAGCAGCCCAGGTTCTTGCAAAATGGGCTTCTTCTGTCATCCTCTATGGGCCTATTGTCCTCCTATGTCCTATGTTTCTTTTAGCTCTTTTTTGTTTTCTGTTTTACTGTGAAACGGTGCGCTTCTTAGTTCCTTTTTAAAGTATTCCTCTTTCTTGAAAGGTCAGTGCAGAGTTCAGACTTCCGAGGCTCCCCTGAGAAGACACGTGTAAGTGACAAATCCCCCACAGACACAGAGTGACAATGGCATTTCCTCTGTCCCTCTCTCTCTCTGTTTACTCCGTCACTTTCACAATCAGTCACTCTCAGCAATGGAGGGCTTTGGTCCAAAGGATTCTCTCTCTGAATTCACTCTAGCTGAGGTACACTCATCATCCTCTTTGTGAATCCACTCATGGGTCCTTCATTTCTCAGCTTAAATTTAACTGCTTTACTTAGCTTCCTTTTGTTATCCGGTTCAGATGGTTGATTGCATGTACTTTTTCTCTAATGGGGTTTTTTCTAATTTGGCATTTGTGGGTTTTACTTGGTTCTCCAATTCAATTAAGTATTTTCTAAAATAAATTAATAGAAGACTTTTTTTTTGGGTGGGTGGCTGGCTAGCTAGTCGTTAAATTAGATATTACATAATATGATTATATGAAGATGGACTTTGATCGAGGCCTTCAGTGCTAGGCTGGGGAGGCTTTATCAAGCTTGGATAGGGGGCAATCTCCAATGAAGGAAGAATCATAGGGGATGTAGTTTGAAGTAGAGTTTTCTGCTTTGTGTACAGTATGCACTACCTTACCTTATGATTTTGCCGTCTAGATTCGAGTGGCTAATAATGTTGTACCATATCAAGGTTGAAGTTGTTATTTTGTCTATGAGGGTGTTTTAGCATATATTGTATTTGCAACTCCAAAGGAGAAAAAAGAAATTTGCATAAAAGAAACAGAGAAAGATTACCAATTAAGACTCAGTAGTTAGAATGTACCAAATTTTTGTTAGCGGGCTTGTATGGTACAAGTAAAACACAATATAAACTTTATTTCCACATCGGACATCAGTGGAAAAGTGCACCTCTAAAGAGGATTCGTACCTTTTTTAAGGATATGAGTTATTACGTGGTACATTCAGTGTTGGTAATACCATCAAGTGCACTTAAGAACACAAGCCTCTTGGAGTCTGGGCACAAAGCAAAGTGTAAGACTGCGACTGATTAAAGTAAAGTGCATGTTTTCAGATATTTTATATAATAATTTCTAATAAAAAGATACAGAGCATATTATAAGAAAAAAAAAAAGTTAATAGACTCAAAATAATAATGTCTTTTTCTTATTAGCTAAAATGGATGGTGCAATTGCACAGTTTGTAAGTTTAAATTTTATATAAGTTATTTCTATTTCTTAAATTTTTATATAGTAAAAGTGATAACAATTATTTATGGACGACAATATGATAGCAATCTACTCATAGAAAGTTTAAACAAGACATTTTGTATAATTCTCTTGTACCTTATAAAAATACATAATTGGGATAGCTATGGTCAAATGAAGTATATGGTTCTTTGAAATAAATCCAAAAGGCAAAGACCAAAAACCACAAGAATAGTAAGTTATCCTTGTTCATGTCTTTCGATATGTTGTTATAAACAAAAAGTTGTTTGTGTACAACACCTTAAAAACAATGTTTGATTAATAAATCAATTTCCATATCATTTCCTTCAAAATCAAGTAGTTACTTTTGATGATTCATTATATATTTTTTTAGCAAAAAATAAAAAGCGCACATAAGCCTGCTATTTACTTCTTCACAAAGTGCCAGAAAAGCGTGCATGAGGTCATTGAGGTGCACTTCATTAAATGAGCTTCACTTCGACTAAGTGAAGCCTTCGGACCTTGGGTTGAGCTTTAAGCTCACCTAAGCACTATTTTAACAACATTGGGTACATTTATTTGTATTGATTAGTCTGACAATCCTGTCAGAAGGGACATTAATTGTTTTATTATGCTTTACTTTCCACTTTCACTTGCATCAAAGTTTTGACGATTAGCTAATTATTCTAACAAAGTGGGAAGAGTTGATCTTTCTTCCAAAATTGATGATTTAGTAATGCCTGAACATTTTATGGTGGAAATTATTATATAATTTTGAATAATAAATGATTCTGTGTCAGAGCATTGTCTGAGATTTGCAGAAATGCTTTCTGGAAAATAAATGGCAGATTGTGAAATCTTATATTCTAGAATAATTATGACATGTTCATTTTACTCGTCAATATATGATTGAACTGTGTGACCTGCCTTCATATATTTATTATGTTGCTTCTGGTGGTGATGAGATGAGTTTTCCAACTGATACCTTTTAAAACAAAGAGGATCTGATGTGGGTATATTTTTGGTTGATCAAAGCTTGCTAAAGCCAAAGCATCACGATTGGCAGTGTGTGCAAAATTCTTTTACATTTGGGCTAATAAGAATGTTCCTTTGTTTTTGCAGCCTTAGATCAAATCTTGAGATTAGTTGAACCCCACTAATTGGAATAGATTATTTTCATTTAATTTGCAATTTACATTTCATATTACCAATTTACCATCATACTGCTCTCTTTTTTGTCTAGCTTCTATGATGATTATTACTTTTTTGTCTGTTCATAGATTAAAGACATGGAGAAGATATTTAAGGAGATAGGGGAACAATCACTTGGTCAGGCGTTTTTCCAGGATATTGCAACCAGCTTTAGGTGAACTTCCATTTCACTCATATCTTAACTATAGCATACTTCAATGAAATGGTTTCTTAAAGTGATAAGAAGATAATGTACTTCCTTATAATAGGGTGTAATTAATCCTCGTATTGTATCTTTTTCTTGGCTTGCTTTATCATTGCAGTTGCTCAGCTAGTTGTGCTGGAAAATCTGCCATAACATGGGAGCAGGTTTTTCATTCAAACACTACAAGTTCTTTGTATTTGAAACTTTTATAACTCTACCTTGTTCTCATTGTGTTATAGGTGCAAAGTTGGTTCCAAAATAGACATGAACAGTTGCAAGATAAAGTTACTCCCTCATCTGGTGCCCTGAAATTATTTGATGATCTTTCAGATGTACCTATTTCAAGCAAAGCCCCTGAAAGCTTTTTAAATCCTAAAGGTCTTTTTTTTTTTTTTTTTTTTTTCAGCATGGGTGCAAGCTGTTGACAAGATACTCATGATTAATATTCTGTTCAATACTTGTTCCATGGGTTTTTAATTCAATGCTTCAAATAGTGATTGCATATAGATAAATAATTTTTAAAAGTTTTTTAATTTATCACAAATTTATATTTTGGTTTGTTTACAGCAATATCAATAAAAAAAAATCTCTCCCTGTTGAGTAATAATTAATACCGTGGTCAAAATACATTGTTGGTCCAAGGTCTCTAAACTTTTGCTCATGATAGATCTTAGTCCCTAAAGTTTAAAGTGATCACTTTTAGTCCCTAACAAACTTAAAGTGATCAATTTTAGTCTCTAACAAATTTTAAGTGATTACTTTAATCTCTAAGGAGAGATGATTTGTCAATTTTTAGTTTGGCCATGTCATCTAAGGGACTAAGTGATCATTTTAAACTTAAGGGACTAAATTGGTCTTGGGCTAAACTTTAGGGACCAACAATATTAGTTAAGACATTCTTTATGCTGACATATCATCAAATTCACTACGAAGAGAAGAAGGCAAGAAAATCACAGCACAAAATATTTCAATCTAATGAATCTCCTAATGTGGATTCATCTGCTTAAAGCTCAACAAAATCCTTGATAGTATGATGGTCCAGGCTTGGCATATAAAGGTAGGTGTGGTTAGGGTTTTTTAATAGTGCCCATTCCTTAATCAATAGATTGTAAATTAAGAAATTTGCACTAATGCATGGTTGCACACAGTTGCCTGTTGCTTCAACAACCTAGAGTGGGCACCTTATCAGCATGTTGGCTTCAACTTAAGAACTATTGCTCAGCTTATGAAATGGTGCTCAGAAGTTTACTGTGGACTCTGTTCTAAGCTTTAGCTTTCTTTTCTTTTTTTGAGCTTTATTAGCTTACTTGCTTATGTTCAGTTTTTAAAGCCTTACTTTTTCTAGGTATAAGGGTACTTTTACCCACTTTCAGAAAATTAGTAAATGAGCCAAATTAAATGCACTTTAGATATTTTAAGTACAAATCTTGTAGCCCGCTGACTATGTTGGTTCTGCGGTTGCATAAGTAATGTTGCATTTTTGCAAATTGATTTAATTAGTTCAATTTCCAATATATTTTATTTGTATCATACTCATATTAATTAACTATGTGAGTACTATATCTTTTTTTCTTTTTGTCTTAATAAAAAACTATTTTCATTGTTTTAGGTATGCTTCTTACTTCTCTCTGTCTTGTCTAGCATTTCATATTTATTATATCTGCTACTGTTAATCACTCAATGACCATCTGAGATGGGTTATTTTTGGCAATACATAGGGCTACAGATTTTTGGCCACTTTAATTGTTGTATTAATGCCATACGTTATCCTCATTTCAGACCATGGAGGTATGCTATGCTTTAAAATGAATTCTCAACAAGCTATCTTATTTATAATGGTAAAATTGGAATATTACATGTAATTTAATGCAACTATAATTGCCATTGACCTCTATCTCAATTAGCACCTCATTTCCTTGCAAGTAATAGGTGGAAGGTGAGGTCGTAGGTTCAAGACTCACTATGTGCATGTGTAACTTACCAATAAATAAATAAATTATAACGCAATTATGATTTTCTAGAGAAGCTTATGATAACAAGGTCAATGCAGGTAAAAAGATTTCAGATCTTTCAGGGTTGACATATGAAGCTAAATCAAAGAAAGATAATGCATGGTGAGAACATATCTTTTAATCGAGACATGCAATATACGCTTAATAGGTATTGGAAATATGTACTATGCGTTATACATAGCACATAAATTCTACAGCATCTATATGTCAACATAAATAGGATTTGTTATTATTATTATATTCCTTGTATTATACAAGAACTAATTTAGCACATAAATGAATGACATTAACTAATTGCTTTAGTGTGCCTTATGCTTTGGAATAGGCTTCACTTTGGAGCACTTATTTGTTCCTTTAAATTTGTGTATCTTATTCATTTATCAGAATACAGCCCAAATTAGTAATATTTAAATATGTTGAAAAAGTTTACCAGCTTGGTTTAAAATTTTCAATTTCCTTGATTTCTTTTCCCAATAATTTGCACAACTTGAAATAATTAAATTTAGGCAGGTTGGTCATTGTATTTCTGTGGGGATTTTGTCAACTAAAAATTGAGGGCATTGAAGACCCTTGCTATTTATAAGACATGATAAACTGGATAATGTGCTAGGAAGAATTTTCAGGTAATACCAAGATATATCAATTATAGATCAGGCCTTGGTGTGATGGCAATTGCCTTTCACCTAAAGCACCATGTCACTGGTTTGAGGATGGAAATCAGCTTCTCCAGGGAAAAATATTAGGGGTGAGGTTGCCTACAAATGACCTCTAACAGACCTTGTAGAAGTGGGAGCTTTGTAGTCTACATAAGACCAACCCAAAATATAGCAATTACATATAAAGGAAGCCATTAGTTACATTTCTTATGTACTTTTGTGGTCTGTGAGTAGTTATACTTGTTTTTTAATGCCTATAATCACTCTTATGGAGTCATACTAAAACAGTGACCCCTGCTGTTCCAACTTTGCCTCTTAAAGACATCCTGAAAGTGCACATAACTATGTATCGTAGGTATGTAAAGATGGACTGATAACCAGAATAGACTATTGCATTAATTACATTATAAATCTACATTCCTTTTTACAATCTGTTGCGGTCTCAATAAAGTAAGTTCTATTTTTTTTTTTATTAAATATGTGTTTAAAAGTTTAAATAGTTCAAACTTCATGCCAATACTATTTTTTTATCTTTTGACATTAATGATTTTGGGTTGATGTGTACAGATATATTTGTAAAGGTCAAATATAGAACTTGATGCTGGAAAACTGGGTTTGCACATTGCTATTAATTCAGAACTTGGAAAAATAAAAATACAAAATATATTAGAAAAGTAAAAAGAAACTGTGAAAGTAAGATTACATTAAGAAAGAAATGGTTTTTGTAAAACATTACTTTTGTGGACAAGTGAAGGTTTGTTAGGATTTAGAAAATCTTGTAAAGGGACGAAACTTTTGCTTATATCAATATTATTCATTTCAATGACTGGTATGATTCTATCCAAGTTATAATATACCTTCTTTTATTTTCAATGCAGGCTTTCTTATAATAATGTTATTACCTTTCTAAATTATTACCAGCGTCACCCTGTACTTCCCTTAACCCCAAACTTTGAAGCATTAATTAATTCTTCCTACTTCATCACTTATCTTACTTTGTTTATGATATTGTGTGGCCTACTGGCCTTAATAGGCCAAAAGATCTAAAGGTAGTTCTTGTCTATGCTGGTAGTGTTTTTTTAAGATCGCTTGTTGAATTCTAATTAATTCAGAATAGAGCACAAATTGTTTCTTTGATACAACAAAAGGTTTAAAAGCTTGATGAAAGTATAAGGATTCTTGTAGTAGTGGTTCTCAGAATACCAGTTTCCGTGATGTTATAATGCAATCTCAAGATAATTTAAACTCACAA
This sequence comes from Quercus robur, assembly GCF_932294415.1. Lineage (NCBI taxonomy): Eukaryota > Viridiplantae > Streptophyta > Magnoliopsida > Fagales > Fagaceae > Quercus > Quercus robur. The sequence goes on from NC_065535.1 coordinate 67,318,112, forward strand.
GTATCTTTACCACCAGTGTGAAAATCAATTTCAAGATATATGACCTCGGTTGTGAATATTGTAATCTCCTTTTGAATTTATTTGTGAACCATAGCTAATATTTTAATGGCTTTCCAGGTATGATGTTGCTTCGTTCCTCAATTACAAGTTTCTTAGTACCGGCGAACTTGTAAGATTCATTATCAGATTTATATACTTTTGGGACAATAACAATTTTTTTAACATAAGACCCTTTTGGTTATTAATATCTTTGGAAAGAAAAAAATAAAATTACAACTCTTCCATGTCTACATGCTAAATGAAACTGGCTGCTTTGTAATGTTTGTCGCATAAATGTGCGTTATGAACAGCAGCTGCTTGGATTATTTCAAGCAAGAGCTAGTTTTGACTTTTGAGCCCTTACAGGTATTTAACGTGATTTAAATTTAGGATAATATGAGTGAGGCTAATTTAGAGTTGAATTTATTCAATTTGGTTTAAGCATTGGTTCTTGTTATTTATTTATTTTTTTTGGCATAACTAGCTTCTCTCTTCATGAGGGAAGGGAAAGAATTGCGTATATAACTGTATAGCTTACTAGCTGATATCAATAATCTGCCACTTTCAGTGGTAAAGAACGATGAGTTACCTGTGGGAATTAGGAATCCAATTGTCAGGGTCACTAATATTTGGTACATTTCCTATAAAAAAAAATAGAACCGTGTTGGTTCAAATCATAAAATCATTAGGTTTTTTTTTTCCTGATTAATTACTGTTCTCATACATTCAATTTATCTGGATAAGGAAAACTATTAGCAAAAGAAACAATCAAGTTAGCAAAAAATAACAAAAAAACGAGCTTTATTTTGCAATGCATTTATGGTATACATACTCAATGCAACAAGGTGCACTTATCATACCCTCACAAAATCAGTATCTATGTCAGCCCCTTGCATCCAATTATATGGTAAATGTGATACTGTCCAGTGTCGTCCAAATAAAAATCATAATGCATAATATTGGCTAATATATGTAAAGGTGCTATTATATATCACAGGCAGTTCGTGTACGATTTGCTGGCTTTGGTAATGAGGAGGATGAATGGGTGAATGTAAAAAGGGGAGTGCGTGAGCAGTCTATTCCTTTAGAACACTCTGAGTGTCATAAGGTGATGGTTGGAGATCTTGTGCTGTGCTTCCAGGTAATGTTTTCCTTGGTTCTTTTAAAATAAAAAATAAAAAATTGGATATGATCCATAAGCTGTGTTACAATCATGGGTCCTCATGTCCAAACAAACATGATGCCTTTGAGATAATGACCTCTTAGATATTAAAAAGTCTAGAACATTAAACTGTCATATTATCTTTCTTTCTTTTTTTCTTTTTTAGAAGAAAACTGACATATTATCAGTCTTACTTAATTCGGGAAGAAAATAATGGAGTGGCCTTGTTAGATATTCGAAAACTTTCCTCAACATTATAGGTGTCTCTTTCTTTTTACCTCAACAGTCAACGGTGATGCCAGACAATATCTACTTTTGCTAATTGATCCTGACAATATCAAATGGAGGATAAAGGGGAAAATTGAACATAGTGGAAAATGATGAACCAAAGATCAGCACTTAGGGGTTTGCATGGAGTCAGCACCAAGCAACTTAATTCAGCACCCAAGATGCTAGGAATTAGCACCCAGCAATTGAAAATTTTCCAATTCAAAAGTCCACCTTACTGTCTTACATGTTAACTGGAGCCTTTTTAAAATAGGCTTCAGAGAGCACATCAATAAGAAAAGTAATTCAAACATAAAACATAATCCCACAAAATCATCAATCAAGACAAAATTACATCAATAACTTTTCAAAATTTGAAATTCAAATTAGCACTAATTTGGTGCATCTTGGTGTCTGCACCTGGCTTATTAACAGGAAAGGGAAGATCATGCAGTTTACCATGATGCCTATGTTGTGGGAATCCAAAAGAGGCAACATGACATCAGGGGCTGCAGGTGCATCTTCACTGTCCGCTATGATCATGATAATACTGAGGTAATAAAGGACAAATTACTTTGTTTAAATTTCTCTCCTCTCTCTCTCTCATTTGTGCATTCATGTGTGCGTGCGCGAAACTTCCAAATTTCTTTCTTTTTGTATCTGATCATTGCTCTTAAAAAACTTTGGTTGTGTGAAAACTATATTCATTATTGCTGCCTGATTTCATTTGCTGCATAACAGGAAAAAGTTGATCTTGGGAGGATATGTTGCAGGCCAAAACATTATTCACAGTCTGCTCTGGATATTGAAGTAGGGCCTACACAACATTATTCACAGCCCACTTTTGACATCCAAGAAGGAGTCAGATTTCCTTTTTAGCTTACATTCACCCTCAGAAGTGATCTTTCTTTTCTTTTCTTTTTTGTGGCTAAATGGAAGTAATCTTTTTCACTTCTTGCGAAGTGTGACTTTGGGATATGTTTGTACATAAGGTAAAACTTGGGATATGTTTGTATTTAAGGTAAAACTTGTGGTACTCTGAAAATCTTGGAATGTTGTGTCTATGGATGTGATCCTAGAGAATTTTTTACTGTTTTTGTTTGAAAAAAAAAATATTGATTTTTATTTTTGTTTCGGAAAGGAACAGGCCACATATATGAACTAGATGACCACTTTAGCTTCTTTTTCTTTCTTTTTATCTTTTTTTGGTTTTTGGGACACTGAATTGTTCAATTTTAGGGGGCCAAAAATGAAAATTTTGAACCAAATCTTTCATATAATTTATATTGGCATATTTTAGTAAGAAAAAATCAAAAGGCCAGGGGGCCATGGCCCCCTTGGTCTGTATGTAGTTCTGTCACTGTCTGTGGCAGTGGTCGGTACATGGTAGGGATTTTACCAAAATTTATGATCACTAAGAGTTTTCAATAATTAACCCAAAAAAAAAAAAAAAAAAAAACTAATTGACCTTATATATATATTAAAATATTTCATTTTCATGGCCAAACCGAAATTACCTCCATTACATTATTATCAACTTTGGTAATAGGTTTGTATTTATTTATTTGACAAAAAAAAAAGAAAAAAGGACAAGTTACATTTTAAACCATATACTTTAGAGTGGTTTTAAAATTACACCCCACAATGTTGTTGATTTCAAATAGAATTTTGGGCTTTTAAAATCGTACCAAATTAAACCTCCCAATCAAACTATAAAAAAATCAAACCCTAAAATGCCCAAATCTCAGTGTGAAATTAGCATAATTATAAGGTTTAATTTGTAATGGTCTTAAAATATAGAATTTAATCTACAACCTTTGCAACTATATGGTTTTATTTGAAAACATTTCTATAATAAAGGGTTTGACATTTAGTTTACCCCAAAAATAAAATAAAAAAATAACAAAGGGGAGTTTCAATAACACTAATACTATGTCACTAGGTAAACATCACTTGAAAAAGGTTACTAAATATCATATGTATAATTGTTATGGTTTTTTTTTTTTTTTTTTTTTCAAATTATATCTAGTGTAATTTTTATCAATGTTGCATCACCTAATAACTTTTTAATGGATGTTGTGGGAGAGTGGAGTAAGTCTTCCGGCGGATTGCAATCTGATGAGAGTATTCCTAAAAGCCCCATTCATGGAACAAGCACGGCCCATGGCACAATTGTACCGTACAAGCTAAGACTACTTGGGCTAGCAAGGAGTTGCTGGACTTAATAGAAGCTGAAACCCTTTCATGAACAGTTTATTCATATGGATTAGGGTGTTAAGCAGTAGTTAAAGATTGACAGCTCAGCTCCACGTGTAAGCATTAGATAGGTAGCTGTTTTAACAACTTTTCCTGCCAATATAGGGAGGTTGTTGATTCAGTTTTTCCTTTAGCTTTTAGATCATGTATGTATAGTAGTAGCAGTTATCTATTAACTCAGGGCACCATTTTCATATTTTGTCCAAGAAGCTTTTGGACTCACCCCTTTTGATTTTCACTCCAGCCTCAACGAGTCTTGTAGCGGAAATGTTTTGACCAGTTCAATTAGGGGCTCGTTGTGTGTAGGATCCATGGTCATGTTGGACAAACGGTCCATTACCATCCAAGGTACTTGGCTTTCTAGCCAATCAAATCATGGAGTAGAAACAAGAACATGCAAGCCCTGGTGAAAATCAGGTCATTCTTCTCTCTAAAGCTCCTTATAAGCTATCTTGCGAAATAGTTCAATAATGAAGCAGCCATCAATCACTAAAATTCTTACAAACTCATCTGGACTGTAACCAATTGGCCCAGCATAGCACTCATTCTTTCTCCACATCCATGACGGATTTGGTTAAATTTCTCAACATATCATCTGGACAGGGTGATCGAGAAATAAGGCCTTGCAAATACTTACATTTAATTTTTTTTCCACCTCTTTGAACTCTGGACGGCCATGGTGGAAAGGCCTAATAGAAAATGCTTCAGGGACATGGTCCTTTTCATTAATCCTGCCCAGTATGGTTGGGGTTTTAAAGATTCAATTATTTGAGATGAATAGATCTTGGTACATTCTAGCTTTTATGGAAAATCTGCCATAACATGGGAGCAGGTTTTTCATTCAAACACTACGATTTTCTTTGTATTTGAAACTTTTATAACTCTATCTTGTTCTCATTGTGGTATAGGTGCAAAGTTGATTCCATAATAGACAAGAACAGTTGCAAGATAAAGTCATTCCCTCATCTGGTGCCCTGAAATTATTTGATGATCTTTCAGATGCACCTATTTCAAGCAAAGCCCCTCAAAGCTCTTTAAATCCTAAGTCTTTTATATGATTTCAGCATGGGTGCAAACTGCTGACAAGATAGTCATGATTAATATTCTGTTCAAAACTTATTCCATGGGTTTTAAATTCGCTGCTTCATATTGTGATTGCATACAGATAAATTATTTATTAAAAAAAATTAAAAAAATAGTTTAATTTCTCACAAATTTATATTTTGGTTTGTTTACTGCAATATCAACAAAAAATGCCAAAAGCCTTGTAACTAAATTGACACTTTCCCGTATACAAAGTGCTTGGGAGTCTAGGAGGGAAAGAATTCGAGATACGGGGTTAGCAGCATGTTGTAATTATTTATAAAAATAAAAAATAAAAAAAAAAACAAAACAAAAAATATCTCTCCCTTTTCAGTAAAAATTAATACTTTGTCGTCAAAATACGTTGTTGGTCCAAAATTCCTAAATTTTTGCTCCTGAGAGTTCTTAGTCCCTAAATTTTAAAGTGATCAATTTAAATCCCTAACAAACTTTAAGTGTTTGCTTTAGTCATAAGGAGTGATGATGTGTCAATTTTTAGTTTGGCCATGTCATCTATGGGACTAAATGATCATTTAAAACTTTAGGGATTAAATTGGTCATGGACTAAACTTTAGGGACCAGCGGTATTATTAAGCCATTATTTATGTTGACATATCACCAAATTCATTACTAAGAGAAGAAGAAAAGAAAATCACAATACAAAATATTTCAACCTAGAGAATCTCCTAATGTGGATTCATTTGCTTAAAGCTCTTCAAAATCCTTGATAGTATGATGGCCCATGCTTGGCATATAAAGGTTGGTCTGGTTAGGGTTCAGTTTTTCAAAATAGTGCCCATTCCTTAATCAATAGATTGTGAATTAAGAAATTCGTGCTGATGCATGGTTGCACACAATTACCCGTTGGATCAACAACCTAAAGTGGGTACCTTATCAGCATGTTGGCCTCAACGTAAGAACTATTGCTCGGCTTATGAAAAGGTGCTCAGAAGTACTTCTATGGCCCCAGGACCATTTTATGGCCCCGCTTAAAAAACGCAACTTCAAGGTTTTTTTAAGCCGCATTTTAAAAATGCGGCCACAGTTAAGGGAAAAAAAAAAAAAAAAAAAAAAGAGTTTGCCAAAAAATTAAATGCAGAGGTCCTTAGGCTGCGTTTTTAGCTCAAAAAAATGCAGCCTCAGGACCATTCTATGGCCCTGCTTAAAAAACGCGACTTTAAAGTTTTTTTAAGCCCTGTTTTTATAAAACGTGGCTTCAGTCTATCTTGGGCCGCGTTTTTTATAGCCACGGCTTAAAAAACACGGCCCAAGGCCCCCGTGTTTTATAGTGAGTTTACTGTTGGCTCTGTTCTAAGATTTTGCTTCTTTTTTTTTTTTTTTTTTTAAGTTAAATTAGCTTACTTGTGTACAGTTTTTTGAAGTATTACTTTTTCTAGGCATAAGGGTACTTTTACCCACTTTAAACAAATAATCAAATTAGTAAATGAGCCAAATTAGCGGTGTTTAGTTCTATTATGTCAAACTTTACCCTTTTTCTGGATAGCGTTTAGCATGAATTGGATTGCAATTGAAAAAGAGGAAAAGTAAAATTGATAAGAGTTTAAATAGCAAACAGGAATAGGCAAATTAAATAAAATATCCCGCGAATATACGCTACCATACAATAATACAGGAAAGTTCACTTTTCCATACTCTTATTTCTTAAAGATGGCGAACCAAGTTTGTACGAAGGTGAGGATAAGTAGGATGACAGCTGCCGCTGTTGACAGAATAGCCCATGGAGTGTTGAAATAATTGCGCACGAGCACAGCACGCCATCTAGGCCACCTGCGATTGCAATATTCATTCACTTCCTTGCAAAGGCTATGGTAATAAAAGTTATTGACACAAGTATTGTAGTACAGCTTGTTGAAGAACGGGATCGCATCTTCTGGATTCAACCAATTCTTAATGATCTTATTCTCGCTGAATATGTCCACGTCCTTGGCAGTGTTAAGGAGGTTGTCTAGGAGCATAGCATAGGAAGTGAACCTAGGTTCACAATTTGGGTAGCATTGTTCAAAGCTGATGATATTCCGAAATAAGGTTTCTGTTGTCTCTTCAATGCGTAATGAAGGGATTTTCAGGACGCCATTATCAAATTTTATGTCCAAGATACTTCCAGACTCACCCTCTTCGATTTTCACTCCAGCCTCTACGAGGCTCGTAGCAGAAGGCAGGAGAGTCCAATCTGAACCTAATTGGTCTTCCTCCCCCGCAAATGATGAAACCGACATTTTTCTACACAAGTCAACGATATGCTTCGTGTCTTGAATAAGAAGGTAATCAAAAAGCCGCCCTTTAAAGAAATTGTTGTGAAGAAATAATTTGCCCAGTTCAATAAGGGATATATTGTCTCTAGGATGACTATGATCCACGGTCATGTCGAACAAACGCTCCAGTACCATCCAAGGTACTTGGTTTTCCAGCAATATCAAGTCATGGAATAGAAACTGCATCATACAAGCCATGGCAAAAACCGGGTCATCTACTTCTATAAGCTCCGCATCAGCCATCTTGCGTAATAGTTCAATAATGAAGCAGCCATCAATCACCAAAATTTTTACAAATTCATCTGAGCTGTAACCAATTGACCCAGCATAACACTCACGGGCCTCCCTCTCCACATGCTTGACTGAATTGATTAAATCCCTCAATATTGTTTCCTTAGAGCGTGATCGAGAAATAAGACCTTGCAAATACTTACTTTTAATTTTTTCCGTGTCTTCGAACTCTGGACGGCCATGATGGAAAGGCCCAATAGAAAATGCATCAGGCACATAAGCCTTTTTATTAAGCTCTCGGAGTATGGTTGGGGTTTTGAAGATGCAACAATTAGGTGACATGAATCGATCTTGGGACATCCGAGCTTCTATGGAATGTACCACCAAACCTTCTATATCAATTGCAGCACTATCTGCTTCGTTCTCAGCCATATTTTAGATGCTGCTTCCTTTCCTTTTTTGCCTCCTTAAATTGCTTCTTCTGGAATGACCCAAAAAAAAAAAAAGGTAAAAACTGTAATTTTAGGCCCAATTCTTTTCAAATGGAATAGAAAACAAAACTTCAAAAGTATGAAGCTATTAGGTACCCCATTATGATAAATGATACTTTTTCTTCTTACATGGTAGATTCCAATATCCCATCATTAATTTTATCAATGAATCAATTATTACGTAATAAAGAGGAAGTCCTGAATAATTACTTGAAATTGTCCACAAAAAAAAAAAAAAAAAAAAAAAAAAAAAAAAGGTGTTTGACACTGACACAGAATGTTTTCTAAACTCATGGAAGCCAGCTCGCATAGGATCTGTCTTGCCCTTAAATATGAACTAGTGGATGTCCAGCACAATGCGCATGTTCTGTTCGTTATTAGTTATTTCATAATACTCATATGTGTTATAATGTTTGAAAAATTAATTTTGATTATCTATTATTTGTCACTAAACTAATGTAGAAAAAATTGTAATACAATATACATATATAAGTAACCATAATTAATTAGACCCTAAAAATGCCACTCCACACAAATTGATTTTTTTTATCAAGTGTACATGTATATTTGGTTCTTACATCTGATGTTTTTAATATAAAAATTATTATTTCTTTTTTTTAAGAGTATTTTTTTTTAAATTAAAACCAATGCCAATTTCATACACTTCTTTGATATCTCTCACTCTCTCTCTCTCTCTCTCTTTCTCTCCTACTTTTTCTCTTAGCCCTTCAATATTTTGTGAAACTGGAATATACAAAATAACAAGTGTTATAATATGAAAAACTAACATTTAATGGAGAAAAACTTTCATTTGATAAATTAAAGAAATTAAAAGTAGAATAATTCAAGAAGTTGGAAAAGGGTATGAAATCAAATCTCTTAATTTTCTGCATTTATGACTTAAACTAGTCATTGATAAAAAGATGAGGTGAGGTAAAAGGCTAAATGAAATATTATTCATCCAAAGGGCTACTTGGCATAAATTATTCAAAAATAGAGAAATTACATTCTGCTTATTAACACCCTTGCTTTCGAAAGTGAAAATTGCTTAGAAATTATTAAAAAATAATGGCAGTAGTACTTCAAATGCAAGACAAAACTGGTTAGAATTAAATTATATACCGGATAAGAGTGCAACTGTTGTAAGCTTCACTAGTCTTATGAGTTACGACTGCCTTTAGTATCCTACAAATTAACAAGAGAAGTTCATGTAGACCTATCACGAAATCTGAAGTTAAATTATGAGAAGATATTTCAGATAAGCTCCAAATAATTATTACAACCAGTGGCAGAGCACATTAAAAAGCTCTAATTTTTGCTCCATCCTTATTGAAAAACCTTTTTCACTTACTTTGGACTTTTGGAGTTAACAGTCCGAGTACAAAAATATATAAACCCATACTCAATTTTACAATTTTACAATATGCTTTGAGTTAACTTGTAATTATTATTTTTAACAGGTCATCAACTTGTAATTTGATTTCAGGATTTGAACATCTGACTAACACAAATACATACTAGAAAAAATATATATATTCGTTGCTTCAATTACCAGGTGACACTTAGGGGTTGATCGGTTAGGAAGAAAAGTGGGGTGATTTGTGGGGAGAAGAAAAAATAAGGGGGAAAAGTATGTTTGGTTGTGGAGAGAGTGTGGGAGTGAGAATAGTGAGGCCTTGGAGTTTTTTGTGTTTTTTTTTTTTGTTTTTACCGGGCACAAAAAAATTATAGGTGAAATTACCAGCCACACAGTCGCAGACATTAGGGTGCAGCAGATCTGCATCTAGGCAGATAGTTAACACATTCGGCCACAGGTGAGTGAGTCTACTCTTGTGTCTCTCTCCGGTTGATCTGGTTTGCTGTTTTTTTCTTCCCTTCTTTACTTCTTCGACGCACTGTCCGACAATCATTTAAAGAATTGAAGTCCAATGTTCACACTCCACAACAAGATATTTTTCACAAATTTGAGATTACAATTTACTCTTATTTCCTACACGTCTTTACAGTTGTGGCAAGAATACGAGTGAAATAATTTGTTGTCCTAGATGTTTTATTTTTTTCAAGTAATACTTTTTTTTTCTAAATAAAAAATAGTGATAACAGTAAATTAGTAATAGATAATATCAAGTGTACGTTGAAATCTTGATGATGGGACTATCATAGTAAACTATCACTCGAAGCCTCAAATTAGTTAGTAATACGAGAACTTTTACCATCAAACCACATCCTACAATGGTTTTTAAGCAATACTCTCTTCATCTTGTTATCGTCCTACGATTAATGTATATTTTAATTAAAAAATATATGACTTTCGTTAACAATGCTTAAAAGTAATGGATAAGATGTATTTAATATTTTATAGATAATTAAAAATAAAGTCAACCTATATATATATATATATATATATATATATATATTATATCTTAAAAAGAAAAAAATAATCGCAATAAATATGTGCAGGTAAATCAATGATTCACAATCACTGCCCATTTTCTTTTAACTTGTGCCCTTTAGAGCATTATCATCATATATTCTATAAATATGTCATTTTAACACACTAAAAAGACTATTTTATTATTTTAACACACAATTTTATAATTTACCACACATCACATCTTCTATTTTTCAATTCTATATATTAAAATAATATATTCAAATATTAAAATAACATTAAAAAACTAACAATCTAAAAAAATACAAAATGTGTGGCAGTGAATGTGTGGTAGGGAATGTGTAGATGAAGAGATATGAATAAAAAATAATAAAAAACAAATGTCATTTTCATCCATACCATGCCAAAGATGAGATTATACTATAACATGTCTCAAAATTTTTTGGCATTTAACATACCTCATAATGGTCTATTTTTTATGTTTGGTGTATCCAATGTCAAATATTTGGCATTGGGCATACTTGATGGGCTATTTGCCAACAATTTGGGAACATCGATATCTTATTTCATATTGTCGTCACAATGAATGATGAATGCCAGCTTGATTTGAAAAACATGTTGTATTATAAAAAGGATTGTTAGAGCATCTCCAGCAGCTTCTCCAAATTTTTGTACTGTTTGGAGAATGAACAGTGACATTTAACTTTTATCTACCCACTTTTTCAAATACACTTTCCAACAGATTTTCTATTCCATTCTCTATTTCATTTAAATATTATTTCTTCATTCTTTCTTTATTTTTTTTTATCATCATTTATTCTTTCTATATTCATTCCCAATAATTATATTTTTCAATGAAAAGTGTTATATTCACAACATTTTTCGTAATACTTTCATAAGAATCACATCAAAATCTTATGTGAAAAATTGTTACTAGTTCTAATTTAAACCCACTGCTGAAATTATATTTTTACTTACTAATATTAGCTAATAACAATATATTACTTAAAATTTATTGTGAAATTATTGTGAAAATATTGTGGTAGAATTTCTAAATTATCATTTCTTTCTTTCTATTCTATCATCCATACGTTTCTATTTTTTTTTTTCTCTTGATTTTTCTCCACCACACACTATACCCATATATCCCATCCCCTCCCTTTTTGTTTTTTCTACTTTCCACTTTCCACTTTCCAGAACCTCCCTCTGTCTTTCTTTCTTTCTCCAGTTCTCTTTCTCAACTTTTTTTTTTTTTCATCTTCTTTCTCCCGTTTCTCTTTCTCAATTTTTTTTTTTTCATTGTAATAAGAATCAGAGAAATAGGTAGAGAGAGAAAGAACAGATGGGTTAGATGGCTCCGCTCGGCCGCCGCCGCTCGTCGTCCACTGCCGCTTCCGCTCGTCTTCCTCCCAACGCAGCCCAGATGGTAGATAGCTTGTGTCTTTTCTTTTTTTTTCTTTTTTTTTTTTAGCTTTTATTGTTATGGTTTGATTAATTTTAAGATTATGTTTTTGAGTTGTATTTTGATTATGCTTGAGTTTTTAGAGATGTTTCAGAGAAAGAATTGTTGTGAATTTTTTTTTTTTTCCATATTTGCTTGTTCTGATTCAATTTTATTTTAAGAATTGGATTTTTTTTTGTGTTTTGTGTTTGGATTATGTGAGAAACGGAGAGAATGAGAGAAAAAAAAATCCGGAGGAGAGAGAAAGAATTGATATAATAGTAACTGAGATAATATTTTAAGCAGGAAAATTGGTTTGGAGTTGCTACAGTGTTCTCTAAATTAAGAGAATCACTGTAGCAACTTCAAAAATAAATTTGGAGAATTTGGATGTTTGGAGAATCGGCTGGAGCATGAACAGTGCTGTTTGGTGGTCTAAATTTGGCTTTACATTAGCTGTTGGAGATGCTCTTAGGTAGCTAAGAGTGATAGGAGAGGCGCTTTAGTTCTAGATTGATTAGGTCAACTATTGTCTTTTGCTGAGTAAATATGGTCTTTTGTTGAGTCAATACGGTGAGGTTGGGTGAGAAAGAAAAACCCTTAATATTACGACTTAATTTAAATTAAGATTATTAATAACTTATTACTAAAGATTTGTTGTAAAAGTATTATAGATATAATATTTATTATTTAATATTATCACCTAAAGAGAAATATTATGTCCACAATATTTTCATAATACTTTTATAAAAAATCTTAAATAGCAAATTATTACTGGTTGTTATTAGCAGATAAAAAAATAATTTTAATGATGGATTCAAAATTAGAATCAATAATAATTTATTACCTAAAATTTGTTGCAAAAATGTTATGTATGTCGCTCTTCTCTTGCTTAAAAGTCTCGAACTAAGAAAAAATGGAGGCTGCCAATTATTGAGGGCCATTTGTGAGAATCCAGGTAGAAAAAAGGAAAGCCCAATAACAAAGGCAGCAAAGAATTGGCAAGCAGACAGCAAAACAATTAAGCCCAAGCGGCAGGAATAATAGATCACAAGCCCAAGAAATAAACAAATGGGCCTTGAAGAGGCAAGTGGGCTTAAAGAAGCCCGGAAAGAGAGAAATAGCATCCCATAAGCAGTATATGATGAAGAAAAGTGAGAAAGGGCTGCCGCAAGCCCAAAGTAATGCAAACTAAGAAAGTAAGGGGCTTATGGCAGGCCCATGAACCCCAAGGATAATAATAAGGTTATTGAGCTGGAGAAACCCAATGAAGTTAGTAAAAACCCATGGGAATACAGAATTAGCAAAAGAGCCAAGGAAGCCCAAAGAAAGCAAATGGGCCAAGGACGCCCAAGAGAAAAACAAAAGGGACACAGGAACCCATAAGTAAGAAAAAAAAACCAGTGATCATACCAAGCCACTAGGAGAAAGAATAAACGGCTGGCCTAAAGAAGCCCAGCAGGATTAAATTATTACAACAGGAATAATAGAACAAATATGGCAGGAAATGAGGTGGGCCAAAGAAATATAAGGCCCATCATCAAATAAAGCCCAGCCCTAAGAGGAGCGGGAAATCAAAAAGCAACCCACATAAAAGGTCAAAGAAAATAGACGGCAGGCAATGCAGGCAAGCCTCCAGACCACGGCAGACGAACGGGCAGCAAGCAGATTTTGGAAACATATGGAAAGAAGGCACGCGCAAGGCCTAGGCACCACTAGCCTGTACCCAGCCAATACAGAGCATGGTGAGGTCGGGGGTCAGAGATTCAGAGGGCATGATTTGGTGGTGGGGAGAGGGAAAAAATCTATTTTGAAGGTTCCAGCTCAGGCTCTTTCGAGGAAGTGTCCTGCTAAAATGACTTACTACCCAAAAGAGATAAGTTGAGTTGGAACTAATAGATGCATGCCATGAGGGATAGAAAGAGAGAAAGAACCTAGACCGTAGCAGGAAAGGGTGCCACGGTGGACAAGCAAACAAAATACTCTTCCCTGTCTGATGATGGGAGGGTGGCACACAGACAGAATAGTGATGGTCAGCCAGTACACCCAGATCAGACAAAGGGAGTTAAGGGCTAAAACAGTAAAATTTGGTCACGGCAGGCACTATAAAAAGAGGGTCTTGCCATGAGCAGAAGGGAAGAGGAACGACGGGAACTTTGACTAAGAAATAGGAACTTAAAAAGAGAAACTGAGAAATAGAAAAGAAACGAGTGGGAAAGAAAGAAAGAAAACAACCAGAAAGAAAGACAAAGTGAGAATTAGAACGGCAGGTATGCACCAGTAGATTGATTCCCTTTCTCCCTCATGAAATCATGCTCTCTGTGAAAACCTCAAGGAGCCTTTGTGCAAAAAAACCACACAAGTCTGTTTCCCTCAGGGCAGTTAATCTCCACGGTAGGACTTTTTCCTGAGAGATTAATTGTGTTGAGAAGAAACGTTCTTTCCTCTCTGGCTTTGCTCTTGCGAACCGGACTTTAGTTGATTTTCCTAACATTCTGACTAACCCATACATATTAATACTTGTTAATTTCTGTTTTGTTCTTTCCCTTCCGTAAAAATGGTTAATATTGCTGCTGTAATTGTGTTCAAGGGCTGTTTGGTCATTTCCCATTGAGTGGCCAGATATTTTTGTTTATTTTATTATTATTATGTCTGTCTGCCACAACTTGCCTGAAACAGTTCTGCCTGCTGTAAGCACATTCCTAGCAGACTTGGCCTAGTTTGCGCACAAGCCGGACCAACTTGAGTTGTAGCTGGACCGGTCCCAACTCCCTTATTTAGAAAACTTGGGCTTAGTGCCGCAAGAAGCAGCCCAACACCACTAACACAGCCCACCACCTTACACCAATTAAGTTTAAAAGACAAAAAAACAAAAAATCTCAAAACCTATATGAAAAGGGCTAAGAGCTCTTTTTGGTTTAGTCCATTGGTGAGTTTTGCCAAAACTCACCTCTTTTGGCCTCTTTTTTTCATTTTTATTTATTTAAATATCTATATGTATTGACATTGATTTGGGCTCACTTAATATAAATATATAAATATATATATGTGTGTGGGCCTGTATGTGTTTTGGTTTAGAAATAGTTATCAACCCAACAAATTGTCACCAAATTTTCATAATTATTAAGTTAGTTTCTTATAGGTCAAAATAAAATAACATAATAAAATATTTATTGTGAAAATGTTGTGACATTTTGTTGTTGTCACAATATTTTCACAACTAATGAGGTGTCAATTCCTTGTACATCAAAATAAAATAATAAAATATTATACCAAAATCCACCACAACTAAAAATAAATGTGCTTCTTTTTGTTTATTTGTTTTTTTATGCACCACTTTAAGTGTGTGTGTGTGCGCGCGTGTGCACGCGTGTGTGTAGTGTTACCAAAAAAAAAAAAAAAAACTTGGGGAAAATACCATTTCTCCCTTTTATACGTGGGTAGTTCACAATCTCCCCCTAAACTCTCTGGTGCACCCAAAATGAATTCAAAATCAAGGACATGGGGACAACAAACTTTTCTTTGTCTTCAAAGAGGTTTGTGATCTTGAGAGAGTCCTAAAACATGAACCTTGGACGTACAACAAACACTTAGTTATCTTTGAATGTGTGGAGACAAAAATCCTTATATCTGCCCTATCCTTCCAATTTTCATCCTTCTGGGTACAAATCCATGACCTTCCAATGCACTGCTTCACTCCCGAAACTCGTGACTCTATTGGGAGCACTCTGGGGACCTTACTACATATGACAGAATCTGAAGGTGAAGGTAGCACAGGTACTTACGAGTAAGGGTTCAGATTGATATTACAAAACCACTTGCCAAGGTTCAAAAAATATGGTCTGACTGCAAAGTTATTGGTTGGGCTGCACTAAAGTATGAACGCATGCCAAACTTCTGCTACTAGTGTGCGAAAGTCTTACATGATGATTGAGATTGTGAACTCTGGCTGAGAAGTAAGGGATCATTAAAAATAGATGAACAACAATAAGGTGAATGGCACTGAGCAGAAGTAGACCAGATTTAAAGGAAATCTTCAATTGTGGTCCCTGGCCATAAACCATTTACGATAGGAGCACAGAATCAGTTTAAGCCAATAGAGCCACATCGGACGCAAGGGGAAACACCAAGAACGGAGAGGGAAGAATCCACGTCCAAAGCACATGATCGGGAAGCAACAGCGCCAGGGATGCCGAACTCCAGCACAACTAAGCAACAAATGGATAACATTGAAGCAGCTGGCCAGAAAATCTCGAAAATTGAGGAGACGTTGCATACGTTACATGCTATTAATTGCAACATAGGTTACGCCACTAAAGACTCCACGGTTACGAATCCAATTACTAGAGCAATCATTGAGCAAAAAGAAACCAAAGACATCCAATACCTCCAACCGTCATTTGTGGAGCCCACTAAAAAGCCCACAGCAACAACCCAAATCCCTCCCTTCACCACATTAACACCTAGACCCATTAAACATGTTAACCCATAGAACAACTCACCCATGCCTATCACCAAAACCACTAAAGCCCACAAAACCACATGGACTATACTGACCCGAAACATGAAAAACACAACCCATGATGAAACCATGCCAGATTATGAACCACGTAGAATCGCCATTTATCACGAAGACTACCAACCTACCAAAAAACAAACCATAACCCAGAATGCGGCACAATCCTACACCAATGAGGCGATGGCTGATGACCAGCCATGCCGATCACCATGAACTGCATCAGCTAGAACTGTCGTGGTTTAGGGAAATCACGTGCAGTCTTGGAGCTCACCAAGATGGTGAGAAAATATTCCCCAAATATGGTTTTTCTCATGGAAACAAGATCAAAAGAAAGATATCTCAAGAATATTTGTTGTAAACTCGACATGGAAAACTTATTCATTGTCCCCAGACTCAACACAGGGGGAGGGCTTGCTCTTTATTGGAAGAAAGGTTTGAATTTACAGGTTCTTAACTCCTCACCAACTTACATAGATGTAGTAGTCAACCTAGGAGTGGATGACGCCTAGCGTTTTACGGGTTTCTACAAAGACTTAATAACGGCCAACCGAGAACACTCATGGGCACTACTAAAGCACTTATGTCTTTGTATGGATCTTCCTTGGTGCTGTGTAGGGGACTTCAATGAAATAATGAAAGCAAAAGAAAAAATGAGAGGTGCTGATAGACAAGAAAGACAAATGGTAGAATTTAGAGCAGCCTTGGATTTTTGTGGTTTTAGGGACTTGAGGTTTGTAGGTTCCCCCTTTACATGGTGCAACAACCAATTTGACAGAGTGGTTACATGGATCAGACTTGATAAAGGCGTGGCCACCCCCTCATGGTCACAAATGTTCCCATTGATCCGAGTTCATCATATATCGGGATCCTTGTCCGACCATTGCCCATTATGGATTTGTTCTAATGATGAGAATATGCGTTTCTATAAGAATGGGCGCCCTTTCCATTTTGAGGCTATGTGGATGAAAGATGAACGTTGCGAAGGAGTCATTAAGAATGCTTGGGAGGGGCAACACTCAAACAACCCGATGACAACACTGGTCCATAAGAGTAATAACTATCAAACAAAGCTAAAAACCTGGAGTAGGCTCTCTTTTGGCCACATTCGGAGATTGTTAAGCCAAAAAAGGAAGCTTTTAATCCAAGCAGAAGCTTTATCCATGGCTGGGCAAAACCATGGAAAAGTTCAGATCTTAAGAGGTGAGGTATATGATCTTATTCTCAAAGAAGATTATATGTGGCGGTAGAGATCAAGGGTAAGCTGGCTAAAAGATAAGGATTTAAACACTAACTATTTTCATAGTAAAGCTACTCAACGCAACAGAAGGAACTTCATATCCAAATTGAAATCAGAGGATGGGTCAAAAGCAATGGATGAAAAACGAATTGGGGCAACAATGATGGACTACTTTAAAAATCTTTTCACTTCAGTGGTGCCATCTAATTTTGAGTCCATTCTTCAAGGTGTTAAGTGCTTTGGAATGAAATAAAAACAAATCTTTGGGATTAACACTTCCTTGGGTTGGGCCGAAAGCAGTTTTTCATATAATACTTAAGTCTTAATCATAGGAAAATGCTCTACAATACCAGTATCTCCTTTCAATTTTTTGTCCCCTCACTCTAGAGGAGTTTCCTTTTCTTATATAGTCAATCGAATTGCATCATAGCCCTCCACTTGTACAGCCATGGGCATTCCTTTGAATGCTTGTTCCATTAGAGCTTTGCTGAAAGTGATAGAATGTGTCGTAAGCTGTGAGGTTACTATTCAGGGGTCATTCCTTCATTAATGCGGCTAGCAGAGTTGGTGCAGTACATTGAATGTGAAGGTAATGGCTGCTTTATCTGGATATTTCTCTTCTTCTTTACTTACACATTTCTACCGTCTTCCTCGATATCTTGTCTTTTTGGTGCAAGTGGCCTGCTCGATGCTTCCCAGGGTAGGCTTGCTCATAGGGCTCCTCAGGGAGTCGGCGTCTTCATCCTTCCTCCTTGGATTCTCATCCATGCGTTTGGTCAGGACTGAGGTGTGGGTGGGCCCTTCCAAATCCTCTGACTGTGCCTACAGGCTTTATTCTATACTCAGATCTTACCCTCCCCCCCCCCCCCCCCCCCCCTCCCACACACACACATATATAATATCCTTGCCCAATGAGTCTCGCATTTGTCAAGGAGACTGGGAGAGGCCGCTTTATTTTATTTTTCTTATTTTTTAGTGAAATTTAGAAATTTTATTGAATTAGCTTCAACTTTCAAAAATATTATTTGTTCAAAAAAAAACTTCAAAAATATTGTTACATCAATTGCTGCTAAAGCAGAGTGTATACCACATAATACAATATTAGAAAGTACGGACACTTTATTTAGAGTGTTGTATACATGTCATATCTGTGTCGTACCAATGTCATATCAATGTCGTGCTAGCCTTTTTATATTATAATTTTTTAGAAATTGCTCATGTCACCATGTCATGCCCATACCAGTACACGTAGATGTGTTTGTGAACGTACTTAGACTATATATATTGTTAGATATCATAAATAAATTTTTCATTGTAAAATTGATTGTTTCTATATCATTTGAAACTGGGAGCATCCTAATTCCATAACCCAATGTTTGTTTTTTAGTTAATGTGTTTTTGGAAGAATTTTCATTTTGATAATTATCTTCCTTGCCTTTGGAAGCACAAATTTTATTATTATTATTATTATAGCATGGAGAGAAGATTTGAACTCTAGAAATTGTCATTGTAAGTACTAAGAAAGTAAAAAGTGTCAATTGAGCTATAAAGCTCTTTGCGTAAAATACTTCAAATTAATGCAAGCAAACCAAGGCAAAAATACTTAAGCACTAAATTACATACCAGAGAAGAACGAAACTACTCGCAGGCATCACCACTCTTATGACTTCCTTTTGTATCCTGCAAGAGAAGTTCATGTAGACCCATCACAAAAACTAAAGTTAAATTATGAGAAGATATTGCAGAACACATGAGTTCTGCATAAGAAACCTATTGTTTAGTTTGAAAAATAATAATAATAAAAAAGGGAAACTCTTACTGAACATGGCAATTCTTCCTTGAGCAATTTCTTTAGAAGAAGTTCACTGCCCTACCCGTAACAAATGCCACTATTTATAGGGTGCTAAAAGAATCAGAAACAACCAGCACCAAGCAATTGCCTTAACTCTTAAACTCTTACGTGACAAACAAATGCCTTTACTTTATACATTGTAACTTGTACATAGCTCTAGAGTGTGTATTTCATTAGAAGTTCAGAACACTACCTTTTCTATTTGATAAGCGCATTTCGAATGATTCTTTTTAAAGTGCCACCTAAATCTACAAAGCAAAGAATAAAGGCTCGTGGGGATTAATTAGCGGTTTTGATATTACAATACTAATATGATTTAATTTTTGCACTAAATAAATAAAAAGAAACTTGACCATAATTTTTGTTGTTGTTATTGTCTTTCTTCCAAACAACTCTCTCTCTCTCTCTCTCTCTCTCTCTCTCTCTCTCTATATATATATATATATATATTATATGTGTGTGTGTGTGTGTGGGGCTAGAGAACTTACGACCCGGCCCACTGTCCACTAGGGCCCAGGGCCCGTGCCGAGGAGAGTAGTTGCCGAGGACGAGTAGGGGAAGACCAAATAGCCTAGAGACGCAGCCAAGAATAACCATGTCCTCGGCATCCCAAGACTTTGAAGGGAAGAGTGACATGTCATCAAAGGCAGCCTCCAAAGGCCCCCAGAAGAAGAGGCGAGTAGAATGGGACCCATGTGGGGGTACGATGTGGAGGTGGTTCAAGGTAAATATGTCCCCTCCGCATTGAATACGTCCACAAACGTCCTAACCATATTAATGAGAAAAGATGCCTGAACAGTGTGGCTTCAGTTATTGCAACTAACAAAAAGCAAAGGGAAGCAGCTGATGGGACAGGTACTTGAATAGGCGCTTGCCTGATCAACAGGTGGAAGGCCAGGATCAGCCAAGAAGAGCTATATAATGTGAAGACTTATGCGCCAAAGAGGGGGCTGAGAAAAAAAGGCCAAGAACCAGAGCCTCCTAGACCGTATCGAGGAGATAGACTTCTCGAGCGAACATGTTTTAGCTCGATATGAACACCATGACCAACCACCGTTCGGTGACCAAGGCCTAACCTTTCAAACCCACGCTCTACAAATTATATTATTTGGGCCTTTTTACATGCATACCCAATATCATTTTGTGGTCGTTACAAATTGAGTCCTTACAATTGGGGCTGTCTGTGAGGAGGCTTGTGTGTTGGCCCAGGCGGTGGGTCGAGAAAGTCCCCTCGTCACTTCCAGTAGCCCGTTGTAGGGCTTCAACACAAAGTTCCATTAGGGGCTACACTTCGAAGCGTCAGTAGCGCGGATGGTTCTAGGGGCTTGGCCGAGGGGCTAATCCCCCCAAACCAATGTCCCATGGCTTGGCCGAGGGGCTAATCCCCCTACTTAAAAAGCTAAGTTTTGGACAAAACCAAGGTATTGCATGGTCCTCAGACTCAAACCTATGGGAAAACCAACTACTTAAAATATCTAAGTTTTGGACAGAACCAAGGTATTGCATGGTCCTCATACTCAAACCTATGGGGAAACCAACTACTTAAAAAGCTAAGTTTTGGACAGAACTAAGGTATTGCATGGTTCTCGGACTCAAACCTATGGGGAAACCAACTACTTAAAAAATATCTAAGTTTTGGACAGACCCAAGGTATTGCATGGTCCTCAGACTCAAACCTATGGGGAAACCAACTACTTAAAAAGCTAAGTTTTGGACAGAACCAAGGTATTGCATGGTCCTCGGACTCAAACCTATGGGGAAACCAACTACTTAAAAAATATCTAAGTTTTGGACAGAACCAAGGTATTGCATGGTCCTCGGACTCAAACCTATGGGGAAACCAACTACTTAAAATATCTAAGTTTTAGACAGAACCAAGGTATTGTATGGTCCTCGGACTCAAACCTATGGGGAATCCAACTACTTAAAAACTAAGTTTTGGACAGAACCAAGGTATTGCATGGTCCTCGGACTCAAACCTATAGGGAAACCAACTACTTAAAAAGTTAAGTTTTGGACAGAACCAAGGTATTGCATGGTCCTCGGACTCAAACCTATGGGGAAACCAACTACTAAGGGAAATCTGGATACCAATTTGGTCCTAACAACACACAGGACATCTCGGATGATGCCTATATCTCCACTGAAGTAGGTTCAAACACGAATTCAACATTCAATGGGTGTGGGTAAGTTAGAGTTCCGGGATATGATCCCAAATATCTTATATGCACAACCATTCATATATGTTAAAGATAACTAGTTCAAAAATCAAGAGGTTCGCAACAACAGTAAGCATCGGCAAGGGCAGCTAACATGTGATTTAAAGAAAGAAAAGAATTCCATATATATGGTTAATGAGTTCAACTACCATCAAACTACAAAGTTTTCAAAACAAAAGGGAAACAAGTTAAGTAATTAAACGTGAAACAAATACGAAGGTCGGCCAGGGCTGCTACTTCTTCAATATCGTCTTGTCCACGTCCTCGGAAGGCAAAGCAGGACTAGTCTCGGGGCCCAGGGAGACATCCCCTTCTTGGGAAGGCTGAGCGGGGTCGGTTTTGATGTTCTTGGGGACCTCAGTGAGAGGAATTGCCTGTAAGGGCTGAGCAAGAATGGCTGGCTCCTCGGCAACAGGAATCTGAGCTCCAACCGTAGGTTCGGCAACCTCCTTGGGCATCTCGGGATTAATACCTCCAAGTGCTTCTATCGCATCATGAGGCTCTTCCCCTTCAAGCGACTCGCCAGGAGGGACGCTAATCTGTGCAGCTTCTGACTGAGTAACCCCTGCCTCATGTTGATCCCTCACAGCCTCAGAGCTGGAGAAGGCGGTCTCACGGATGGCTGGAGGATAAAATATGCTCTCCGCCTTCCACAAATTAGACGAAGCATCCACCCCAGCTCGTTTTAGGGCCTTTTCCCAAACCTGGGAGCAGTATAGCCTGCATACTCCAGGAATTTGGGCTTTAAGGGAGGCTTGGGTTTCAGCTACCCCCGTCTCGTAGCCCTCATCCTCGGCCTTATCCCTAGCAGCTTCAGCCTCGTTTCTGGCAAACTCAGCCTCCTACTTGGCCCTCACGGTTTCGTCCCAGGCAAACTCTGCCAGTCCCTTAGCATTCTCTGCCATAATCAGTTTTTTCTTCAAATCACTGATCTGCTCCTTGGCTATCTGCAATTGATCCTCGGTTTCGAGTAGACATTTTGTCTATTCCTCGACCTGTTTTTGGGCGCCATTTAAACCCGCCGAGGCACTATCCCTCTCTCGGATAGCCTCCTTTAAGTCCTCCTTAGCCTTTGCAAGGTCATTCTCAGAAGCTTTGAAGGTCCGCACAGCATTTATGCGTTTGGCGCATTCATTCTCGGCGGCCTTACTCTGCTTATTTACTTCTTCCTCCATCCTATAGGTGGCCTGGAGGGCCTGTCAAGTGAGATAAATACATCGTGAGTGAAAGACCGGGAGCAAGAATTAATGAAGTTTTAGATTTCAAGAGTCTTATCATACCCAAGTACCTCTTCATGCTGAGAAAAACTTCCTACATCCTCATGTTCTTCAACTCATCTACATCGGTGGGAAGCAGCATGGTTCTCCCTAGCGCGTCGGCCACGTAACCGCCCTCGCCATCTCCAAGGTCCCTCATGGATGCGGTCTCCAGCAATAGCCCCCCATGGAGCATGGGGGCGGGAAGCCAAGCACTCGGCGCGGATTGGGCTTCGATCTCTTTCCCCTTACCTTGGGCGGATTGGGCCTTGGTCCCTTTCCCTTTGCTCTGGTGCCCAATCTTTAACTGTTTCTGAACTCGCGAGGATTCATCCCTCTCCTAAGAGGATTGGGATTTTCCCCCGTCCATGGGTTCCTTCCCCTTGGGACTTCTCTTTCTCTTTGAGTCAGTGGGCTCCGGCCGAGGAGGCAGAGCTGATTAAGGAGAAGCAGGAAGTTTGGGGCGGGGAGATTGTAGCTGTGACTTAGTGGAGGATGACCTAGTCTGGATGGTCTGGGGCTGAGATGGGGGGGAGGGAACATTGGACTGCGGTTTTCCCTGCGCACCCTTCCCCGGTTAACCCTCAAGGAGGTCGAATAAGCTGGTTGGGGGCTTTCTCTTAAGATCCATCTCGGCTCGGGAGGATGTTCCCTCTGACAACAGCTCCGCTTCGGACAAGGCTGGGTCACCTAAATCACTAGAAGGATCCTCGGAGGGGTCGGCTTGGTCAAATACCCCAAATCCCTCCTCGGACTGACCCAACTCGCCTTCGTCCTCCGCTGCTTGGTGAGATGGGGAGAGGTCCACCAATGGGATGCCCTCTGGGACAGAAGATCCTTCGGAGATTGAAAATCCTGATTCGACTACAGTAATTTTTGGAAGCCGAGGATGGCTAGCGTTGATCACGTACTTTGGATCGGCAAACGACTTCTGAAGGGGAGCGTACCCTAAGATTTTGTGAGCAGCTCTGACTTGACCATCATTGTCATTTACAAAAACTGCCGTTTGAAGAACAATCTCCAAGTCCACCTGGCTAACTAGGTGAAAGTGCAAATGAAAGGCGTTGGGATCTGCAAGAAAAAGACATGCACATGGTTAGTAACCGAACCACATCAAATTATAATGGCGCAAAGGATCAGCACCCTTCCACTCTCTATACCCCACCTGATTCTCCCTCCACCATTGGGCATGGAACGCCGTCGTGCCATTCCCCAGATACAATAAGAAAGTCTTTGTTCAACCCCTTGTTAGAGTTGGGGAGGCACTGAATTAGCTGAACCCTTTCGTCTCTGGTCTTCATGTAATAGATTTTGCCCTTTAATTTTTGGAGATTGTAGCACCAATTCACGTCACGATGGGTTAGTCTTAGCCCCATTTTCTCATTTAGGGCATCCACACAACCCAGAATCCTAAACATATTGGCGGCGCACTGGGTGGGAGCTAACCAGAAATGTCTAAGGTAATTCTTCATTAATGGCCCCATGGGGATTCTCACACCCCCCTCTACGAAGGCGAGAACAGGAATTACCACCTCGCCCGTATTTCTCAGAATATGCCACTCCCCCATCTTACAGTGCCTCAAACTCACATTGGGGGGAATTCTATAATCGGCGATGAACTTTTCCATCGCCTCTTCGGTATCAACCAATTTTCTCAATCTCATTTTAACCATCTCTAAGAACTACTAAACAGACTCAACCAACTACGGGAGAAGGAGAGGAACAAGAGAAAAATAAAACCAGAAAAGAAAAAGCACGAGTTAGCGAAGGCAGGAAACTTATAGAAAAGAGGAAAGGTGCCTCGAACAGGCTTTTTATGCTGAAGATAGACTTGAATGTGGATGAAAGTTTGGATGAACCTAGAATATGTGTGCTAGAACTCTTAAGCACAAAAGTGAAGAGACCAATCAGTTTCAAAAATCATTTGTACCTCTCATCGAAAGTAACTGCACGAATTTTCCCGCCCATAAAGGCAAGGAGATCTCAACCATTAGATCTCCATCATGCCGTTGAACGTGGGAAGCACTGAGCCGCTCGCATTTAATGAGGACACGTTTCGCCTTCCAAAGGTTCCAGGAACGTGTCTCGAGCAGACGAAAAGTCTCAGGAACCGATAGGTGACAAGGATTGACAAGCTTTGGCAGAGGCCTGATGTCATCAAAACCTCCTATCCGGCCGAGGATCCGAACAGCAGGATTTTGAAGGGCTATTGTGGAGCCAGAGAACTTACGACCCGGCCCACTTTCCACTAGGGCCCACGGCCCGTGCCGAGGAGGGTAGTTGCCGAGGATGAGTAGGGGAAGACCAAATAGCCTAGAGACGCAGCCGAGGATGACCCTGTCCTCGGCATCCCAAGACTTCGAAGGGAAGAGTGACATGTCATCAAAGGCAGCCTCCAAAGGCCCCCAGAAGAAGAGGCGAGTAGAATGGGACCCACGTGGGGGTACGGTGTGGAGGTGGTTCAAGGTAAATATGTCCCTTCCGCATTGAATGCGTCCACAAATGTCCTAACCATATTAATGAGAAAAGATGCCTGAACAGTGTGGTTTCGATTATTGCAACTAACAAAAAGTAAGGGGAGGCAGCTGATGGGACAGGTATTTGAATAGGCGCCTACCTGATCAACAGGTGGAGGGCCAGGATCAGCCAAGAAGAGCTATATGATGTGAAGACTTATGCGCCAAAGAGGGGGCTGGGAAAAAAAGGCCAAGAACCAAAGCCTCCCAGACCGTATCGAGGAGATAGACTTCTCGAGCGAAGATGTTTTAGCTCGGTATGAACACCATGACCAACCACCGTTCAGTGACCAAGGCCTAGCCTTTCAAACCCACGCTCTACAAATTATATTGTTTGGGCCTTTTTACGTGCGTACCCAATATCATTTTGTGGTCGTTACAAATTGAGTCCTTACAATATATATATATATATATATATATATATATAACTAAAGCTCAGAGAAAATCTAATTAGATTTTAATTGGATTCTCAATTTTGCGCCACTTGTTCTATTTAATTTTTAATTTTGTACCAAGTGAATTATTAAGTGTAAAGAAGAGTCCAAATACAATTAGATTCTAAATTGGATTTCAATTAGAGTCCAATTTTCCGCCACGTATCCATCTAAGTTTTTAATTTTTGTGGTAAGTGAATTATTGGGTGTAAAAACCGAAGAGTCTAAAACCAATTAACTTTTAAATCATATATATGTATATATATATAATGAGAGCACATTATATATTTTAGAAATGTATGATTTAAAAAAGTGTAAGTTAATACCATGTATAATTTGAACATTTTCTAAATATATATATATATATATATATATATATAATATGAACCATATAATTGTAATTGTTTTTAATTATACCCATGCATATACATAAGGCTACACATCAGTAAGAGAATAAAGAAATAGAACCATTCAAAAATAAATTTTGGATAATACATAAATCCTTGGACCTATAATATGATAATTAATTAAAATATTCTTTAGTCTAACATTTCACCCAAAAAAAAAAAAAGATGCCATAATTTAAAGATTGCCCTAAGATGCACTTCTTGTATGTAAAATATGAAATAAAGTTAACTTATCTATGAAAAAAAAACTAAATATATAGAGTTTAAAGAATAAAATATAATATGTAAGGTCAAGAAAAGTAGAGGCATTCTTGATACACTCAATAAAGATTACGACAATAATAGTAATCTTTATTATTAGGAATAAAATGAATTATAATAGAATAATTAAATTTATTTATAGGTTTGGTAGTAAGTTGTAATATTAGAATAAACTTAAGATCTATTTTTGGGAAATATTTTACTTATACAATTATATTTCTTAAAAAGGACTTTAAAAAAAATGTGATAGGGTTTTTTATTATTGTTATAATTAATTGTTATGTGTATTTGGAAAGTTTGTATATTTGGAAATATCTTAATTTTAGAAAGAATAATGTTACAGATACAAACTATTTTACAACATTTTTACAAATTGCTGATATGGCTTTAGTATTTTCCAAATAGTTATTGTAACTAAAAACGTGATGTTAGTAATGGGCACATATTAGAACTAGTAAGAATTTACCACATCAGCAAGAAAGAGTAATACTACAGACACAAACTATTTTACAACATTTTTACAAATTGCTGATGTGACTTTAGTATTTTCAAGATAGTTATTGTAACTAAAAACGTGATGTTAATAATGGGCCCATATTAGAACTAGTAAGAATTTGTCACATCAGTAGTTTGTAAAAATATTGTAAAATAGTTTGTGTTTGTAGTATTACTCTTTTAGAAAATATTACACTTACTAAAGAATAACTATTGAGTAATACTATAAACGCAAACTATTTTACAATATTTTTACTATCTGCTGATGTGGCTTTAGCATTTTCCAAATAATTATTGTATGTAAAAATGTGATGTTAGTGATGGGCCTAGGTTAGAATTAGTAAGAATTTGCTACTACTTCTATTGCATTTCAGTCAAAAAAATAAAAAATTTGCTATATTAGCAGTTTGTAAAAATGTTGTAAAATAGTTTGTGTTTGTAGTATTACTCTTTTAGAAAATATTACACTTACCAAAGAATAACTATTGAGTAATACTATAGACGCAAACTATTTTACAATATTTTTACTACCTGCTAATGTGGCTTTAGCATTTTCCAAATAATTATTGTATGTAAAAATGTGATGTTAGTGATGGGCCCAAGTTAGAATTAGTAAGAATTTGCTACTACTTCTATTGCATTTTAGTCAAAAAAAAAAAAAATTTTGCTACATCAATAGTTTGTAAAAATATTGTAAAATAGTTTATGAATGTAGCATTACTCATAACTATTACAACACTTTTAAATAAAAATGGTTATTTCTCATTTTAAATAATAGATATTAATAAAGAATGATTATTGTCCGTAATAAAAATAAAATCAAACTACAAAATAGCTAGACTATAGGAATAATATTATATTAGTCTACCAAACATGCTCTAAATAAATGACTAATAAAACAAATATATAAACACTTATTTCTTTTTTCTTTTTCTTTTTTGGGAGATAAAAGATAGAATATATACACTTATTTAAAGCTACTTAATTTGAGCAGAAGTATTCCTGAAGATAAAAAAAGGCTAGCATAAGCAGTAAATCCAATTTTGGAAATATTCATATTTTAAAATTCTACATTAACTGGTGATATTTTCATGTTCTCATTCTTATTTTTCAAGTTCTAAATTATGGTGGTTTAAAGAGTCCAAATACAATTTTATTAGGTCTAATGACTACCTTGAATAATTTCTTTAGAATAAGTTCACTCTATCTTACCCGTGACAAAGCCAATGTTTATATGGGGGTAAAAGAATAAAAAACATAAAGGAAGATCCCCTTGCTAGGATTAGACATTGTTATAGAGGGGCGAATAAATGTGCCGACGTCCTTACTAGACGAGGTGCTCTCCTTAGTCAAGATTTTATCATTTTTCTTCCCCCCCCCCCCCCCCCCCCCCCCTTCTGATGTAACTCTCTTGCTCAGCCTTGATTCGGCTGGAATGTTGTACGATCGCTTTGTACCCTCTGTTTTTGAGGCCGGTTAGTTTTGTTAATGAAGCTTCCTTTTAACCAAAAATAAATAAAGGAAGATCCCCATGAGGCTTTATTCTTTGCTTCATAGATTTAAATGACACTATAAAAAAAAACAAAAAAAACAATCATTAGAGATGCGCTTATCAAATAGAAAGGACACGTTCAAATAAAAACTCTAAAGCTACGTAAATAGGGTTCTCATGAGACTTTTTTTTTTTTTTTTTTTTTTTTTTGAGAAAGTTCTCATGAGACTTTATTCGTTGCTTAGTAGACTCAAGGAACACCTTTAAAATTCTCACCCGTGACAAATGCCAATGTTTATATGGTGGTAAAAGAATAAAAAACATAAAGGAAGATCCCCACGAGGCTTTATTCTTCGCTTCATAGATTTAAATGACACTTAAAAAACAACAATCATTAGAGATGCGATTATCAAACAGAAAGGACAAGTCCGGATAAAAACTTTAAGGGTATCACTTATTTTGCTGAAATTGAAAACTTATTATTGAAGATAAAGGTAAAAGTTAGCTGAAATAGTACAGTGAGACCCATGAATAGTAGCAAAAATAAGCCAAATAGTGAAATAATTTTCATTTTTCATTGGTATTCAAATGGAGGTTAAGGGTGTGTTTGGATAGAACTTATTTTGCTGAAACTGAAAACTGAAAACTGAAAACACTGTAGCAAAATAATTTTTAAATATGTAAATAGTATTGTGGGACCCATTTTTAGTGAAAAAGTTGATAAAAAGTGAAGTTTGTGGGACCGTGAACAGTGCATAAATACACTGTTCACCGGAGAATGGGTCAACCATTGCGGCTGAAAAGGCAAAAAAAAAAAAAAAAAAAAAAAGGAAAGGAAGGAGGAAACGCAGACGCAGCAAATAAAAGTGCTATCCAAACTAGCACTAAGTGTAAGTTTGGATGGAGCTGAAAAGTGTTTTCAGCTGCATTGGGCGTTTTTCAGTGGATTCTGTGCACTGTTTACAGGACCCGCAAGTACTTTATTCAGTAAAAATAAAAAATTAAAAAAAAAAACTTTAAAACTAGGTCTCACGGTACTATTCACACATTTTAAAGTTATTTTGCTATAGTATTTATCAATTTTTAGTTTTTAGTTTTCAGCAATAAGCGGTATCTAAACAATGAGACCTATGAATAATAGCAAAAATAAGTTGAATAGTGAAATAATTTACATTTTTCATTGGTGTTCAAATGGAGGCTAAGTGTAAGTTTGGATAGAGCTGAAAAGTGTTTTCAGCTGCGTTGGGCATTTTTCAGTGGATCCTATGCACTGTTCACAAAACCCGCAAGTACTTTATTCAGTAAAAAAAAAAAAAAAAAAAAAACTTTAAAACTAGGTCCTACAGTACTATTCACATATTTAAAAATTATTTTGCTACAGTATTTTCAGTTTTTAGTTTTCAATAATAAACGGTATCCAAACAGACCATAAAGCTACGTAAATAGGGTTCTCATGAAACTTTATTCATTGCTTCGTAGACTCAAAGGGACACTTTAAAATTCTCAACCAAAAAAAAAAAAAACCCTTGCCCCATTTGTTTTGATGGACAATTTTATGTGAAGATAGTTTTTCTCATTTTTCTATTTTTGATAGTATAAAAAAAATGGTTAAAGGAAAACTATTTTTGGTCAATAAAAAACTCATGACTTATTTTTTAGAGTTTTTTTTTTTTTTGGAAAAAAAAATTGAGGACTTTTTTAAGGTTACTACCAAATATAAGAAAATTAGGTACTTTTTTACAAAATGCTTCTTGAAAATTGACTTATTTCCCAAGAAAAATTAATATCGAAACAAATAGAATGTTTAAAAAAAATGCTTAAGTAGAAAATGTTATCACCAATAATCTTGTAACTTAACTAGTATTTTAAGGTGTTTTCAACAGAGACATCTAGATTTAAAACCTCGCATTCCTCGTTGTAATAAACGAATTTAACAAAAAATAGAAAATTTTAACTTGGCTACTAATTTTTTTTAACCTATATTAATCATATATTCATATATATAATTTTTACATAAAACATCTCTATAATATAATTTAACATATTTTATATATATATATATATATATATATATATATATATTGTACGGACTAGGTTCGAGCACTTCTCCTATTGGATGAGTAGACTCAAACCCAACTAGCCAAATACAATAAATTTATAGAGAGTGGGTTTAAGAACTAGGTCTTAGTCAGGATTACAACAACTAGATATGGTTATGTATAGATTGAATAACAAGGATATAGACCAAAGTATGAAATTCTGTCCTCGGGCACTTCGTCCGAGGAACTTAGTGTTCTTTTTCTTTCTTCAACGCTAGGTTCCAAAGGCTTCCAGGATCATGCAAATTTCTCCCGTATTCTCCTTTTTTCTCCCTCCTGATTTTCGATCCCCATTCTTGGAGGATCTCTCACATTATATATCTCCTTCCAGTCGATCTTGGCCCTCCATCTGTTGATCATGCAGGTCATTACTCGAGTGCTCGTCCCATCAGCCACCTTCCCAAACCCTCTGTGAGTTGCGGTAACCAAGACCGCACTGTTCAGTGGTCATTTCCTCATTAATGCGGCCAAAACGTTGGTTGGGTGCATTCAATGCGGAGGTGACATTTTTTCCTTGAATTGCTCCTACACCATACCCCAATGGGTGTCCTACTGTACTTGTCCTTTTTTTGGGGGCGCTCTGGGAGGCTGCCTTTGATGGCGTGCCGTTCTTTCCTTCTGGGATCTAGGATGCCGAGAACAGGATTGTCCTCGACAATGTTTCTAGGCTATTTGGGCTTTCTTTGTTCGTCCTCGACCATTTCTTCCTTCTCGGCGTGGGCCTTGGGCTTAGTATAAAGTGGGCCAGGGCTGTCAAATTCTTTGGCCCCATATATATATATATATATATATATATATATAGATGCAATGAAAAATTCTACATCAAATTAGTTATTATGCTATTCAAATTCGTTTTTTTAAATCCAGTCAGTTTGTAATTTGTGAGCAATTTTTTTAAATCACGTTTATCAAATTTAATATTTTTAAACATTCTAAATCTTTTTTTTTTTTTTTGTTAAATATATTAGGGATAATATAATTATAGCATATTGTAAGGGTTAGGATGAGTTAAAGGAGAATGGGCCAAGGTTGGAATCCAAAAGGGCCAATCGAAACAATCTTATAGAAGTATTGGGCCCAAATAATCAGAGGAATGTGTGAATCCAATGACGAAGCCGATGAAGGAAACAGGTTCAAAATCTTAAGAAGAGGATTGGGGACTGTTAGGCCATGCCTAGGATGACGACTAATAGAAGGAATAGTAATTAGTTCGAGCAAGGTTTGGAAGAAACTTCCTGATGAAGCCATCATCCCCTCTACATTAAATGCATTGTACCAACCAAGCACACCACATTAATGGCTAAACAACCCCTTTGAATAGTGTTCTAACAGCTTGTTACATACTCATCACAACCTCAAAAAGAATTGAGGAAAAGAATGAGACAAATATCTCACTTGAAGGATCATCCACTCTACAAGTAGACAGTTGAGATGGTGGCACTAGAATTATAAATAAGAAAAGATCCCACATGTTTTGGGATCAGTTTTTTTAAGAAGAGAGAGAGATCAATGTAACACTCAAGAAAGGTTTGGGGGTTTTTGGTTTGTGTTTTCAAACAACCATTTTCAGTTTTTAAACAACATTGCACGTATTTCCATATACTTTTTCACCTACACGTATTTCCACAAATATTTTCAAAAAACAATTTTTAGTTTTTAAACATATATACCAAACAGTATTTTTAAACACGTGTTTTCAAATAACATGTGAAAGTTCAAATATGTGTATAAAACACCCTTGAACGTTTAGACCCCCAAATACAAAATAACCAATTCAAGCTTTATGTCAAACAACTAGTGTGCGGAAAATGAACATAAGCTATAAACAGAATTGGAAATCAATCTAAGCCAATTATAAATCACATCCATAGCAGAAAATAAAAGGCAAAGATAAAGGGAAGATAGATGCAAACACAAGAATAACACACGATGTGTTATCGAAGAGGAAACCGAAGCCCTCGGCGTAAAACCTCTCCGCCGCCCTCCAAGCGGTCAATAATCCACTAGAAAATGTAGTTGGGATACATGAACAGTAATAGACCCTCCAAGCCTAATCTACCCGATGTACCTAAGCCCTCCAAGCTTCTTGCTCCAACGAGGTTGCGCCGAACCTTTTTCTTTTCTAGCTTACCGAATTCCGCTACTAGACCATAGCATCCGCCATCCTTGGCATCTTCCAATGCTTCCCAAAACTCCAAAAACACTCAACACTCTAAATGGGTGTGGGTAGTGTTTGGATAGAAATCTTCTCTCAATAGGTATGACAATGAGAGAGGGAATGAGAAGAGACTACAAAGATTTCTCTCTAAGAATGAGTAGCTCTCTCTAATTGGGTGGGTGTTTTGAAGAAACCTCTCTTAGGGTTTTTCTTTCTGAATAGCCACACATATTTTGTGGGAATGAGGGGTATTTATACTGGTGTGAGAATGGAATGCGAAGAGTCAGTTTTTCCAAAAACAGGGCTGGTTGGCGACTTGACCTCGCGACTTGACTGAGTCGCGAGTTCAAGTTGCGAGCTAACTTAATGGCCAGTCTGGATTTTTGTCGTGTAGTGCTCCAGGTGGCGTGACTGTTCAGCTCCCCTGCATGCTCTACACGTGAGCAACTTTTGGCGGCTTACAAGCCGCGAGCCACCCGCGAGTCCTAGCCGCGAGTCTCTTCTTCACTGCACTGTCTTGAGCATTTCTTCACACTCTCTCACACACTACCCTTACATGATTTCCACCTAAATACAAGGTTTCTAAGTGCTATATTACAAGAAAATTTGTCATGGAATAAAGCCAACACATGGTTGATTAAATTCAACCTTACAATCTCCCTCTTTGGCTATTCCATGACAAAACACCCTAAAACAGACTCTAGACTTAAACGTGAGTTTGGGAACAATGGCAAAACTCACTCACACCTAAATCTAGAAGTTGTGAAGCACTTGAAACATATGAACATAATACTCCTGAAACACAACAATACACCATGATCATTGTAAGCAGAAAATTATAAATGCATATGAAACAGGCAATATGTGATCAAGCAAAGATAGAGTTAAGAAACAAACCATGGCTTGATCAACCAAGTGAACACCACAAGGTAGTGATCACAGTGCTCATTCACACTTGGAATGAACACAAGGACATACAAGTTAACACACACAAGGCAAGACACTTGTATGCTCAACACTCAACCAATGCATAACACACAAGGCATATGCATCTAGAAACAATCCTACAAGGGCACAAGAGTGACAGTACATAAATCAAAATGCAAGACATTTAGATTAAAGTACTGATTTTAACATAGCATAAAGGCTGCATTAAGCAAGGTACATACCATAAAGCCTACAAACTATGCATAAAACATTAACCCTAAAAGCTTACAAAAGCACATGGATACAAACACATTATATTGAATAAAAACTTAAACAATATAAACTAAAAGTGCATAAAGTTTCTCCCCTTCAAAGTAATGAGAAGCTGTGATGCACTTGGAACATATATACTTGTAACCTAAAACACTTGCACAAAACACATTAGACCCTCAAGGTAAAGCAAGTAATAAAAGGACAAGTATAATGTAACAAGCAAATTGCGATCAAGTAAACATGATGTAAAACATATGAGCAACTTGATCAAACACCAAAACAATCATATAGAAATGACTACAATGAACACATAGTAAAGCAATTGATCATCCGAACATGCATTCAATGAAGCACAATAGCATAAGGAAGTATGCATGTCCAAAGCACAAACATGATGCAATGAGAACAACAAAGCATATCTCAAAGCACCATAAAGCCAACAAGAAAACAAACATAAAAAAATTTTCTAGTTAACACAATGTCTTCTCCCCCTTGGTATATGCATCTCCACTATGGAAAATCTCTCCCCCTACAAATGTGCACGAGAAATAGAATTTCTCCCCCTAAGGATGTGCACAAGAGTCATAACAAGAGTCATATAGAAATGACAAAACACTCCGGAATACTCTCTAGAGTATACTCTCCCCCTTTTTGTCAAGAATAGACAAAGGGTCAAGGAGAAAAGAGGACAAGAGATGAATGAACGAACAATGATAATGATGCATGAGGGGTGCAAGATGAATGAGAAAATGAAGCTCAAATCTAAGACAAAGTAACATGCTACAAAGCATAAGGTAAACATGACATGCTAGGATGAAGAAATAAGGTAAAGACCAATGCATGACAAGGGTAGCAAAGGTGTGTGCAAGAGGTGGCTAAGTGCATGCATGACCAATGCATGAAAAATGCACATGTGGGGCAAAGTGTGTTAAAATACACAACCAATGAACTAAACATGTTCCTAATGAGGAAACATGAGAAACCCCAAAGTTTGGTACTCATCGGAGTCCAAACAAGCGAGAAAATGTCTAAGAGGCATTTTATCAAATACCTAGCATGCACACTATGAACAAAAATGTGATACAATGCATGAACATCATGAAATCCACCCTTAATACATGTTCTTTCTGCCACAAGGGGCCAACATCCAATGCATATCAACAAAAGAAACCAATCCCATGAAGAAAATTGACAAAAAAATAAGTTTTCCCAACCCCTATGATGAAAATCCCAACCAAGAGTACAAAACTCTCCAAAACATAATCTAAGGATCAAAATCAATGAAAAGAGTTTATAATTACCTTAGAGATGTTAATGGATTGAAAAATCATTCAAATTGGTTGGGTTTTGATGTAAAAATATTGAAAGAGGGGTTTTAGAGAGGATGGGAGAGGTTTAAAACAAGTTTCTCACGAAAAAGCTCTTTAAAAAGCTGATTCTGGGCGACTCGCGACTGGCGAGTCGCGAGCCAAGTCGCGAGTAAGCCGCGAAACCTCTCTATATGAACTCGCAGCTTAAACTCGCGGCTTGCAAGCCGCCAAACCGAGTACCCAAAACTGGCAGCTTGCTGGCAGCTCACGCAAGTAGCCAAAATGAGTGGCCAAAAATTCTGACACTTGTTTTTCAAACCAGAACATGTTTAAACATTGAAAAACAAAGTAAGCACTAAACATAAACACAAAAAGTGATAAAAATCACTTCCAAAAACATATAAAATGATCAAAAATATTTTTGGATTAATCCATATAAGATTGAGCACACACACATCACATTTAGACAAGTACAATCTAACAAATGAATAAGACATTCATTGAACATAAGGCAAATGTGTTATGTGTGTGTATCAAATGTGGAATAGTTCTTAGTCTAGAGTGAAGCTTCAATGATCAATTCAATCAAGTCATACACAACTAGTACTAAGTCAAGTGGTCTATCTCAATTATAGAAGTGAACATATATGACCTCCCACAAGAAAATGATTACATAAGATTGAAGTTTTTCATTTGGCTTCTTACAATTCATATCATTTGATCATTTTGAATCAATACAACTTATTTTGAGCAATACATCTCATTTTTGAGATTGATGCCTGAAATTTTTGATATTTCAATTTGATGAACAAGCCTTTGGCTTTTTGGGCATCATACATTTTCATATAAGACGCTTTCCCTTTTTCCTAGTCGAATACTAGTATGTGCGACGGTTTTTGTAGCTCATTATCTCTTTTCATTTTGAGATTTACATTTATTGAGCTCTTTAAGCAATAAAAATAAAAGAGTGGGAAGAGATATAAACACAAGTCTACGCATGTATCAAAACCAGCATGACTATTGACAAATCATTCATGACAAGCTTGAAGATCGATTTACAACAATCACACAAAAATGTCAAGATTTTTCCCACAAAGATATAAGTGCAAAAATAACAAGCTAAGCTCGTAAATGCACAAAGCCATTTGTACAAAGGTACAAGACCAAACTCACATGTGATATGTGCTCAAACAAATATGATCAAACTTTTTGAATTTTTCACTTTTTATGTGGTTTTGGATTTTTACTCACACAAAACAGAAACATAAAAGTAAGATAAAAAATGAAACAATGCATACAAATAAATGCAAGATGCATAAAATGCATGAAGATATGACATTTAATGCATGAAGGGTCCTACAAAGATCGAAAGAATTAGATCAAGGACCAAAAAAGCAAAAGCTCAACCATAGGAACCCTTCCTCATCCAAACGGAATGATTGTTTGGAATGAATGTCTCATTGGAAGTGAGACGAGGTTTGGAAAAATGAGAACCGGAGATGCACATAGACAAGGAGGTAAGAGCATTAACCATTTTCTTCAACAACTTACCATTTTCCATCCAATTCGGTTTAGCTTTCAAAGCACAACTTCCAAAAAGCTCAAGTTTCTCTTTTCTTTTAATTCTTTTAAGAGCTTGAAACTTAGAGCAATGGGGTCTTAGATGACCAAAGGCACCACAATGGTGACAAACAATGTATTTAGGTCCATTAGGCTTTTTAGGAAGGGATCTAACAACAAAGGTTTGTTCTCTTTTTAACTTGGGGCATTGGGGTCTTATGTGACCGATCACACCGCAATGGTGGCAAGTAGGAACAAACTTAGATCCACTCAATTCCCTAGATTGAGACCTAAACAGAGGCTTAGGCTTAAGAGCCTTTCTCTCTACTTTTTGATTTCTTTTGTGTGGAGGAATGTACACCGATTTGTCCTTTGAGGTGGAACACACAATAGGCACAAAATCGGGTACCACAACATGATTGCAACATATATTTTCTTCCATTTTAGCAACAGGTTCAACAATCAAAAACTTGGCATGCATCTTAAGAGATTCATTTTCAGATTTAAGATCATCAACAAGTTTGTTAGACAAAGCAAGTTTAGCATCCAAGTCCTTATTTAAACATTCAAACTCTTTCAGCTTTTCAAGAGAAATTTCAGCAAGATTCTTATATTTCTCAACCAATTTGTTGGATTCATTGAGTTTAGCAATCAAATCATCCTTTTCACAAACTAACTTGCTCAAATTCTTTTGAAACTTCTTAGCTCCTTTCTTCAAGAGTTTGTCAACAACACCCATAGATTCAAGTAACATGTTGTAAGGTTGAATTTATTCAACCATCTAATTGGCTTTATTCCGTGCCAAATTTGCTTGTAATTCAGCATTTAGTAACCCTGTATTTAGGTGGGATTGTTGTAAGGGTAGTGAGTGAGATAGTGTGAAGATTGCTCAAGAGTGTGCAAGAAAACAGAGTGTCGCGGCTGGGACTCGCGACTGGACTCGCGGCTTCAACCCGCCAGAAGATGCACACGTGCCAAGCATGCTGGAAGATGAACAGTCATGCTAGCTGGAGCACTACAGGACAAAACAGGACAACTGGCCATACGGTTAACTCGCGACTGGAACTCGCGACTTAGTCAAGCCGCGAGGTCAAGCCGCGAGCCACCCCTGTTTTGGAAAAACCTGACGTTTCGCATTCCACTCCTCTTCAGTATAAATACCCTTTTAACCCACGATTGAAAGAGAGCTTCCAGAGAGAATTTTGAGAGAGAAACCCTAAAGAAAAACCAGATTGTTTTACCCACAATCTCTACCTTAGAGTCTCATCAAATTCCCTCACTCTCTTTCTCTCCATTGTCAAATCCTTGAGAGGCCTTTATACCAAACCTGGTTCTCACCATTATCATCCCTGTGAGACAGTCGTTTGGAGTTCTGGGAAGCAGTTAGGAAGGAGCCAATATTCATTGGTTGATGCTACGGTGTAGTAGCGGAATCCGGAAAGCTAGAAAAGAAAAAGGTTCGGCGCAACCTCGTTGGAGCAAGAAGCTTGGAGGGCTTAGGTGCATTGGGTAGATTAGGCTTGGAGGGTCTATTGCTGTCCTTGTATCCCAACTGTATTTTCTAGTGGATTGATTACCGCTTGGAGGGCGGCGGAGAGGTTTTTCGCCGAGGTCTTCGGTTTCCTCTTCGATAACATATCTGGTGTTATCGCTGTGTTTGCATCTTCCTTCCTCTCTATCTCTGCCTTTACATTAATCTGCTGTGGTTTATTTTGTTGTGGCTTAGATAGTTGTTTTAATCAATTCCATGTTATAGCATATGTTAAGTTTCCGCACACTAGTTGTTTAACATATTGCATGTGTTGATTAAATTGGTTTTTGGGGGTCTAAACGTTCAAAAGTGTTTTTGTACACGTTTTTGAACTTTCAATTGGTATCAGAGCGGGTACACATCTGTTTGGTTTTATTACCATTGTGTGATCCTTGACTCCCTTTCTTTTGAGATGGATAGGTCTCAATCCCTTAATGCACCTCCATATTTTGATGGAAGTAACTATGCATTTTGGAAGGTTCGTATGAGAGCCTTTTTATGCTCTATTGATGAATCCGTGTGGGATGCTGTTGAGATGGGTTGGACCAAACCTGAAGCAGCCAAATCCACATGGGATAAGGCAGCACTTACTGCATCTAATGCTAACAGTAAAGCACTAAATGCTATTTTCTGTGGTGTGTCTCCAGATGAATTTCACAGGATTTCTCACATTACTATTGCCAAAGATGCATGGGAGATTCTGGAAACAACTTATGAAGGCACGAAGAAGGTGAAAGATACCAAGTTACAAATGCTGACCACTCGGTTTGAGGAGCTCAAGATGAGTGAGGATGAGTCTTTCGACTCTTTCTATGGGAAGTTAAATGAAGTGGTTGTCAGTAAGTTTAACTTGGGAGAGAAGATGGAGGACTCAAAGATTGTCAGGAAGATCCTCCGATCATTGCCAGAAAGCTTCCGTGCCAAAGTGACAGCCATTGAAGAGAGCAAGGATCTTGACGACATCAAGGTTCAGGAGCTGGTTGGTTCTCTACAGACCTATGAAATGTCGCTGCCAAATCAACGGAAGGGTAAATCTATTGCTCTAAAGACCGTTAATGAGAAGGTGGAAGATCAAGGCTCGTCAGGAGAAGATATGGTTGACAAGGATGTAGCCTATCTTGTTAAAAATTTCAAGAAGTTTTTGAAATTCAAAAACAATGGAAAATTTGATGATAAGAGAAATTTCCAAAATT
Organism: Quercus robur; assembly: GCF_932294415.1. Classification (NCBI taxonomy): domain Eukaryota; kingdom Viridiplantae; phylum Streptophyta; class Magnoliopsida; order Fagales; family Fagaceae; genus Quercus; species Quercus robur. The sequence goes on from NC_065535.1 coordinate 67,357,486, forward strand.
CTGGAAGGGAGAAGAGGGATTTCAAGAGGAAAGATGGAAAAGAATCCCAATCCACACAAGGTGTTACTTGTTTTGAATGCAACGGGCATGGACACTTCAAGAGGGAATGTCCTAATTATTTGAAATCAAAAGGCAAGGTGTATGCCACGACCTTGAGTGATTCAGACTCATCCGACTCAGAATCTGAAGAGAGCTGTGATGGAGAAGGGAACTATTCAGCTTTCATGACTATTGCTCATGTTGAGTCTTCGGATGAATTGAATTTGCTTGTTCAAGACCTTGGAGAACATAGTGAGGATGACTCACTAGGAATTGTTGAAGAATCGGAAGCAGAAGAAGAAGAAAGCACTGCAACACTTCAAGAAAATTACAACTCACTTTTGGAGAAATCTGGTGAATACACAAGGGTGGCCAAGGCTGCTGTGAGAAAGATGAAGAAGGCTGAGGAGGACTACAAAAGTCTCCTAATCCGGTATAGGGAGGCCAAATGCGAGATTGAAACTCTTAATGGTGAGCTGTCCGAAGCCTACACTAAAGTGAGATTCCTTGAGAATGAGGTTGTTCAAGCAAATGCAAAAATAGAGAGGGTCACCACCAAGAAGCTTGATGATGTTATATCATCTCAAAAGAGCTTCTCAGACAAATCCGGACTGGGATATACCGGAGGAAGTAGCTCAACTGGAAATGTCACCAAAGAAGTGAAGTTTGTGAAGTCCAAAGATCCAGTTGTAGCTGACTCTACGAGTGTGAACCTCGAGGTGGAGAAAAAGAAGAATGTGGTGGACCAACGGATGCTGAATCATCGAAATCAGTCTATGGGCAGGTCCGAGTCTCGTGCCAAGTCACGTCCATGACCACAAAGAGGTCCTAGAGGAATGTATGTGTGCCATTATTGCGGACTTCAAGGGCACACTCGACCAAATTGCCAAAAGCTGAGGGCAATGAACAGTGCTACTCCTCAAAGGTCAGGAGGACCAAGAGTTGATAGGAGAACTTGGGCAGGTGATCAACCTAGAGAGCAACATGGAGATCCCGGAATGATGGACGTGATGAAGATAATTGGTGCATTCACCAACTGCTTGGAAAGCTTCTCACGAAGGTTTGAAAGCCCTAACTCCCGTACCCAATCCTCTAAGGAAATCACCCCAAACGCAAGTGTCGTGTGGGTGAAAAGGGGTACTCATGCATAAGCATTACAACATGTCCATGCATTAATACTTCCTATGCTTTGTGACTATGTTTGTTTGGTATGCTTGTTGGTTTTGATTTCGTTTGTTTGTTTGTTTTCTTGTGAATATCTCTTAATTGTGTTTTATCAATCTTTTTGTTTCTTGAGTCAAAAATCCAAAAATTACATAAAAATTTGAAAATCAAAAAGCTTGATTGACTTTGTTGAGTTTTGTCTTAAAACTCGTTTTGCCGTGTACCTTTGTGCTAATGGCTTTGTGCATTTTCGAACATTACTTGTTTTCATGCACTCATATCACTATGGGAAAAATCTTGAAATCTATGTGATTGTTGTAAATAGATCTTCAAACTTGTCATGAATGATTAGTGAATGGTTATGTTGATCTTGAAACATGCATAGACTTGTGTCTATATCTCTTCCCATTTTTTATTTTTTTTTGCTAAAAAGAGCTCACTAAATGTAAATCTCCAAATGAAAAGAGATATTGAGCTGCAAAAGCCTGTCGCACATTCTAGTATTTGACTAGGAAAAAGGGTAAGCGACCTTATATCAAAAGTGAAATTTCTTTCAAAAAGGCCAAAGGCCTGTTCTTCAAAGAAAAGTGTTGTCTATCCCTCTCACAATGAGAGATGATTGCCTCAAAAGATCAAATGTTATGGCTGAAAGTGGAGTCAAATGAAAGGCTCCTAGTTGTGTTATCAAGTTGTGTGGGAAGTCATATATTCATATTTCTATAATTGAGATTGGTCACATGATCTAGTGCTAATTGCGTATGCCTTGGTTGAATTGATCATTGAAGCTTCACATTAGACAAAGGACTATTTCATTGTTGATATCCACACACAACACACAAGTTTATGTTTGATAAATGTCATATTCATTTGTGTGATTGTACTTGATAAAATGTGTTTTCACATGCTCAATCTTTGTTAATTCAAGCACAAAAAGATTTTTGAGTGTTTTAGGTGTTTTTGGAAAGTATTTTGCTGGAAAAATTCTGAAAATTTCAAAAATACAGTTTTGCCCTGTTTTGGCGGCTCAGTCGCGGGTATGTCAAGTCGCGAGCTTCAGTCGCATCTTCGCTGGTCAGTTTTGGCGACTTGTTCGCGAGTGGAAGGTCCAGTCGCGAGATTCACTCAGAGATTTTCGCGGCTCAGCTCGCGACTCACTCGCGGGTAGACCTTCCAGTCGCGAAAAACACTTAGAAAAATTTTTCAAAAATTTCCTCTTGAGTGCTTTGGCGGCTTAAGCTGGCGACTGTGTGGCGACTTGACCCAGTCGCGAAAATCACGTGTTTTGCAGAAACAGGAGCAGTTTTTAAACTTTTTCAGTTTTTCCCTCGAATTTTTGTGACTGTTCTTCTTCTCTCTAAACACTCTCCCTCCCAAACACTCCGTGCTCCCTTTTTCCAATCTCTTGTGTTGCATTCTTACAGCCCAAAATCGTCTAGTTCCAGGTATGGGTTTTCTGATTTTCACTCTTTTCTACTTGATTTTGTGCTTTTACCCTTGATTTTTCGCATTTGATTGTGTTTTTGAAATGGGTTTGTAGTTCGGTCTCTGCTCTTTGTTCTTGCTTAGCTTGTGGATTCTGTTGTTATAGGTTGTGTTAATGATAGTCATTTTCCTTTGCTCTTGTGCTTAGCTAAGTATTCCTTTCATTTCAATCTGAACGTTGAGCTGTTGAGATGTTACTATTGGTTCTGTTTGAGGTTGTGAGTTTTCCTTTGCTAGATTTGCATGTCTTAGAGTGTTAATCTGTGGGAAGATTCTGTTAAGCTCAATATATTGTGTGTATGTCATATCATTTTCCATAATCTGCCTCAATGTCATTTATTTGCCTTCAGGATAGCTTCACCATGTTGTTCATGTGTTTCCTATCCTAGGATTGGTTTATCCATATGTTTGAACTAAATTGCTTGCTGGTTAAGTGTTTGAAGTTCACTTGTTTGATTGATATCTCTCTCTGTTAACTACATGGTACTGACTGGTTGTGCACATATATTGTTATATGTTGTTGTGGCCTTTTCTGATTGTTCACAGATGGCTCCTTCACCCCAGAAGAAGAAATCTACTGCTAAAAGGGCTGACAAAAGACTTAAGATGGATCCTAGATTGTTTAGGTCAGTTCATCATTTTGAGAGATACAAGGATAACTTCTTGAATGCAGGAATCATTCAAGAGAGATTTGTGGATTTGGAAGATTTAAGGCAAACTTTTATTCCCAGTTGTTTTGAAGGAAGAGGATGGGACAAACTTTTGAGTGATTTCCCTTTGGTGTGTGAACCCCTGATTAGAGAATTTTATTCAAATGCTGTGATAAAGGAGAATGAGTTAAATTGCTGGGTTAGAGGGAAAGAATTCATTTTGGATGCACATGTCATAGATGATGTACTAGGGCTTGAGGGTTTGGATGATGAGGAGTTTATCAATTTCAAGGATAGGAGTGTCTCTATTGAAACAGTTCAACAGAGGATAGGTGGGCAGAGAGAAGGGAAGTGTTTGAATACCACTGCCTTTCCAGTGGACATGAGGGTTCTAACCATAATCATGATGTTTAACCTTTATCCTATTAAGAAGTTGACCACAATCAATTGTGCTAGAGCAATTTTTCTGATGGATCTCAAAGAGAAGAACTTCATAGATATAAGTTCCCACATCTTTGACATCATTGTGGATGAGACAAGAACAACATCTAGACCAAAACTGATCTTTCCCAGTCTCCTAATGAGGATATTTCGAAGGAAAGGTGTTCAAATTCCTCAAGACATCAGTCACATGTCTACACCCTCTGCAATCAACAAACTTACCTACAAAAGGATCAGTGTTAGGCTTCCAGGAGAAGAAGATGAAGGTGATGAAGGAGAGGAAGTCCCAATGGAGACTGATGCAGAGGCAGCAGGGCATGCATCCACCTCAACACCAAGGAGGAGTGGCAAGAGGTCCAGAGCTTCAACTTCTGCAGATGCACCTCCAGATGCTTTCCAGATCATTCTGGAAAGGCTTGATGGGATCAGGGCAGTTCAGACTGAGCATTCTGACAGGATGAGAGCCATGCAAGACCAGATTGATGTCTTGGCTGCTACACTTGACAGCTTCACAACTCAGCATGACCAGTGACCCTTTGGCCATTCCATGTCAAAAAGGGGGAGAAAGTTCATTGATAATTGAAGCAGAAAAGCAGCTCTTGAGGGGGAGTAATTTGTTGAGGGGGAGTAATTAGTGTTTTTATGGTTTTTATGGTTTTAATACACTGGGTTTTGGTGTATAACTGTTTCTATATCTTTTCATATACTCTTGGATAAACTTTTATATATGTTTGGATGATGTTATTCAGGTATTTGTTGGTTTGTACCCATATGCTTTTGTAAGCTTTGAGGGTTTATGTTTTGTGCATAGTTTGTAGGCCTTGTGGTATGTACCATGCTTAAGTGCAGCCTTTATGCTATGTGAAATCAGTATTTTAAATCTAAATGTTCTGCATTGTGGTTTATGTACTGTCACTCTTGTGCCCTTGTAGGATTGTTCCTAGATGCATATGCCTTGTGTGCTATGCATTGGTTGAGTGTTGTACATACAAGTGTCTTGCCTTGTGCTTGTTAACTTGTATGTCCTTGTGTTCATTCCAAGTGTGAATGAACACTGTGATCACTACCTTGTGGTGTTCACTTGGTTGATCAAGCCATGGTTTGTTCATTAACTCCATCTTATGCTTGATCTTATATTGCCTGTTTCATATGCATTTATAATTTTCTGCTTACAATGATCATGGTGTATTGTTGTGTTTCAGGAGTTTATGTTCATATGATTCAAGTGCTTCACAGCTTCTAGAATTAGGTGTGAGTGAGTTTTGATCAACTGTTCCCAACTCACATGTTAAGTCTAGAGTCTGTTTTAGGTTTTTGTCACGGAATAGCCAAAGGGGGAGATTGTAAGGTTGAATTTATTCAACCATCTAATTGGCTTTATTCCGTGCCAAATTTGCTTGTAATTCAGCATTTAGTAACCCTGTATTTAGGTGGGATTGTTGTAAGGGTAGTGAGTGAGATAGTGTGAAGATTGCTCAAGAGTGTGCAAGAAAACAGAGTGTCGCGGCTGGGACTCGCGACTGGACTCGCGGCTTCAACCCGCCAGAAGATGCACACGTGCCAAGCATGCTGGAAGATGAACAGTCATGCTAGCTGGAGCACTACAGGACAAAACAGGACAACTGGCCATACGGTTAACTCGCGACTTAGTCAAGCCGCGAGGTCAAGCCGCGAGCCACCCCTGTTTTGGAAAAACCTGACGTTTCGCATTCCACTCCTCTTCAGTATAAATACCCTTTTAACCCACGATTGAAAGAGAGCTTCCAGAGAGAATTTTGAGAGAGAAACCCTAAAGAAAAACCAGATTGTTTTACCCACAATCTCTACCTTAGAGTCTCATCAAATTCCCTCACTCTCTTCCTCTCCATTGTCAAATCCTTGAGAGGCCTTTATACCAAACCTGGTTCTCACCATTATCATCCCTGTGAGACAGTCGTTTGGAGTTCTGGGAAGCAGTTAGGAAGGAGCCAATATTCATTGGTTGATGCTACGGTGTAGTAGCGGAATCCGGAAAGCTAGAAAAGAAAAAGGTTCGGCGCAACCTCGTTGGAGCAAGAAGCTTGGAGGGCTTAGGTGCATTGGGTAGATTAGGCTTGGAGGGTCTATTGTTGTCCTTGTATCCCAACTGTATTTTCTAGTGGATTGATTACCGCTTGGAGGGCGGCGGAGAGGTTTTTCGCCGAGGTCTTCGGTTTCCTCTTCGATAACATATCTGGTGTTATCGCTGTGTTTGCATCTTCCTTCCTCTCTATCTCTGCCTTTACATTAATCTGCTGTGGTTTATTTTGTTGTGGCTTAGATAGTTGTTTTAATCAATTCCATGTTATAGCATATGTTAAGTTTCCGCACACTAGTTGTTTAACATATTGCATGTGTTGATTAAATTGGTTTTTGGGGGTCTAAACGTTCAAAAGTGTTTTTGTACACGTTTTTGAACTTTCACATGTCATCACAATTATGAGGATTAACACTCATAGAGGTATTTTCACAAACACATGGCATGTTACAATCAACAATATCCATAGAAGCATACAAAGCATTATCCATGGCAAAACACACAAGGGATCAAGGATCACACTTAGGTAATAAAACCAAAACAAGTGTACCCGCTCTGATACCAATTGAAAGTTCAAATATGTGTATAAAACACCCTTGAACGTTTAGACCCCCAAATACAAAATAACCAATTCAAGCTTTATGTCAAACAACTAGTGTGCGGAAAATGAACATATGCTATAAACAGAATTGGAAATCAATCTAAGCCAATTATAAATCACATCCATAGCAGAAAATAAAAGGCAAAGATAAAGGGAAGAGAGATGCAAACACAAGAACAACACACGATGTGTTATCGAAGAGGAAACCGAAGCCCTCGACGTAAAACCTCTCTGCCGCCCTCCAAGCGGTCAATAATCCACTAGAAAATGTAGTTGGGATACATGAACAGCAATAGACCCTCCAAGCCTAATCTACCCGATGTACCTAAGCCCTCCAAGCTTCTTGCTCCAACGAGGTTGCGCCGAACCTTTTTCTTTTCTAGCTTACCGGATTCCGCTACTAGACCATAGCATCCGCCATCCTTGGCATCTTCCAATGCTTCCCAAAACTCCAAAAATACTCAACACTCTAAATGGGTGTGGGTAGTGTTTGGATAGAAATCTCCTCTCAATAGGTATGACAATGAGAGAGGGAATGAGAAGAGACTACAAAGATTTCTCTCTAAAAATGAGTAGCTCTCTCTAATTGGGTGGGTGTTTTGAAGAAACCTCTCTTAGGGTTTTTCTTTCTGAATAGCCACACATATTTTGTAGGAATGAGGGGTATTTATACTGGTGTGAGAATGGAATGCAAAGAGTCAGTTTTTCCAAAAACAGGGCTGGCTGGCGACTTGACCTCGCGACTTGACTAAGTCGTGAGTTCAAGTCGCGAGCTAACTTAATGGCCAGTTTGGATTTTTGTCGTGTAGTGCTCCAGGTGGCGTGACTGTTCAGCTCCCCTGCATGCTCTGCACGTGAGCAACTTTTGGCGGCTTGCAAGCCGCAAGCCACCCGCGAGTCCTAGCCGCGAGTCTCTTCTTCACTGCACTGTCTTGAGCATTTCTTCACACTCTCTCACACACTACCCTTACATGATTCTCACCTAAATACAAGGTTTCTAAGTGCTATATTACAAGCAAATTTTTCATGGAATAAAGCCAACACATGGTTGATTAAATTCAACCTTACAACATGTATTTTTTGCTTAACAAAAACTCTCCTCGAATATTCCAAGGGAAATGTAATTAACAGTGAGATATCCCTTGTTTACAATTTGACTCAGTCTCAAATATCATTCTCTTTACAAGAGCCTCATTTCTCCTTAACTGTTAGTTCAAAAACCCATCTCTTACAAATTAAAAGCTAAGATTTTGAATAAAATTTGTTACCAACCACCTTTTGATCTTATTTTCTCTTGTATTTTTATGTTTTTTTTTTTTTTTTTTTGGAGGAAAGTGACAAAAAAGTGAAGTTAAATTACATTTTTAGCCTTGTTTTTAATAAAGGTGGGTTATGGAACTCTAATTGAGCTAACCTCAAGTGGATAAAATGTCAAATTTTAAACCACAAGTAGGTAACTTAAATTTTGGCCAAATCACAAGTGGATAAGTTGTAATTTTCCCTTTCAATTATTAGTAGTCTAAAATTATGCATGAAAATTAAGTTTAAAGATTGAATAATAAATAACATTTGATTGACACGAAATTTAATATGTGTATTAAGAACATAAAGAAAATGCAGTCTAACAATTAGATTTTCGAAATATATAGTTATGTTAATTTTTTTAGTGGGAGTTGTAACCAAACTTGTTCTTATATATATGAAAAAAAAAAAATGTGACTGTCAAAAACTAATTTGTTGATATTAGAAGTCAATAAACAAATGTTTTGATTTAAATATATAACGATAATCTGAAACGTTAAATTAGTATTAGTATACTGAAATATTTCGCTTCCTTTATTAAACCGAAATGACCTTATATTGACAACTTTGCTCCAACTCCAAGCACAAAATATTATCATAAATGGGGTTTTTTTTTTTTTTTTTTTTTTTCAATGTTATAGGTGCCATTAAATCCTCTTCCTCGCAAGCAGACTGGAACATCAATGCGAACATATCCACTTGGGCTTTTTTAGCTTTCAAGTATTAGACTGCCTCCCACAGTCCTTGGGTTGCAAACACAGCAGCCCAGGTTCTTACAAAATGGGCTTCTTCTGTCATCCTATATGGGCCTATTGTCCTCCTATGTCCTGTGCTTCTTTTAGCTCTTTTTTGTTTTCTGTTTTACTGTGAAACGGTGCGTTTAGTTAGTACCTTTTAAAGTATTCCTCTTTTCTGAAAGGTCAGTGCAGAGTTCAGACTTCCGAGGCTCCCCTGAGAAGACACGTGTAAGTGACAAATCCCCCCACAAGCACAGAGTCACAGACAATGGCATTTCCTCTGTCTCTCTCTCTGTTTACTCCGTCACTTTCACAATCAGTCACTCTCAGCAATGGAGGGGTTTGGTCCAAAGGATTCTCTCTCTGAATTCACTCTAGCTGAGGTACACTCATCATCCTCTTTGTGAATCCACTCATGGATCCTTCATTTCTCAGCTTAAATTTAACTGCTTTAGTTAGCTTCCTTTTATTATCTGGTTCAGTTGGTTGATTGCATGTACTTTTTCTCCAATGGGGTTCTTTCTAATTTGACATTTGTGGGTTTTACTTGGTTCTCCAATTCAATTAAGTATATTCTAAAATAAAGTAATAGAAGACTTTTTTTTTTTTTGGGGTGGCTGGCTGACTAGCTAGTGGTTAGATATTACATAATATGATTATATGAAGATGGGTTTTGATTGAGGTCTTCAGTGGTAGGCTTGGGAGGCTTTACTAAGCTTGGATAGGGGGCAATCTCCATTGAAAGAAGAATCATAGGGGATGTAGTTACAAGTAGAGTTTTCTGCTTTGTGTACAGTATGCACTACCTTACCGTATGATATTGCCATCTAGATTCGAGTGGCTGATAATGTTGTACCATATCAAGGTTGAAGTTGCTATTTTGTCTATGAGGGTGTTTGAGCATTTATTGTATTTGCAACACCAAAGGAGAAAAAGGAAATTTGCATAAAAGAAACAGAGAAAGATTACCAAATAAGACTCAATAGTTAGAATGTACTAAATTTTTGTTACAGGGCTTGTATGGTACAAGTAAAACACAACATAAACTTTATTTCCACATCGGACATCAGTGGAAAAGTGCACCTCTAAAGAGGATTTGTACCTCTTTGAAGGATATGAGTTACCACGTGGTACATTCAGTGTTGGTAATACCATCAAGTGCACTTAAGAACACAAGCCTCTTGGAGTCTGGGTGCAAAGCAAAGTGTAAGACCGTGACCGATTAAAGTAAAGCGCACGTTTCAGATATATTGTATAATAATTTCTAATAAAAAGATACAGAGCATATTATAAGAAAAAAAAAAGTTAATAGACTCAAAATAATAATGTCTTTTTCTTATTTAGATAAAATGGATGGTGCAATTGCACAATTTGTAAGTTTAAATTTTATATAAGTTATTTCTATTTCTTAAATTTTTATATAGTAAAAGTGATAACAATTATTTATGGACAACAATATGATAGCAATCTACTCATAGAAAGTTTAAACAAGACATTTTGTATAATTCTCTTGTACCTTATAAAAATTCATAATTGGGATAGCTATGGTCAAATGAAGTATATGGTTCTTTGAAAATAAATCCAAAAGGCAAAGACCAAAAACCACAAGAATAGTAAGTTATCCTTGTTCATGTCTTTCGATATGTTGTTATAAACAAAAAGTTGTTTGTGTAATACAACACCTTAAAAACAATGTTTGATTAATAAATCAATTTCCATATCATTTCCTTCAAGATCAAGTAGTTACTTTTGATGATTCATTATATATTCTTTTTAGCAAAAAATAAAAAGCGCACATAAGCCTGCTATTTGCTTCTTCACAAAGTGCCAGAAAAGCGTGCATGAGGTCATTGAGGTGCACTTCATTAAATGAGCTTCACTTCGACTAAGTGAAGCCTTCAGACCTCGGGGTTGAGCTTTAAGCTCGCCTAAGCGCTATTTTAACAACATTGGGTACATTTATTTGTATTGATTAGTCTGACAATCCTGTCAGAGGGGACATTAATTGTTATATTTTGCTTTACTTTCCACTTTCACTTGCATCAAAGTTTTGATGATTAGCTAATTATTCTAACAAAGTGGGAAGAGTTGATCTTTCTTCCAAAATTGATGATTTAGTAATGCCTGAACATTTTATGGTGGAAATTATTATATAATTTTGAATAATACATGATTCTGTGTCAGAGCATTGTCTGAGATTTGCAGAAATGCTTTCTGGAAAATAAATGACAGATTGTGAAATCTTATATTCTAGTATAATTATGACATGTTCATTTTACTCGTCAATATATGATTGAACTGTATGACCTGCCTTCATATATTTATTATGTTTCTTCTGGTGGTGATGAGATGAGTTTTCCAACTGATACCTTTTAAAACAAAGAGGATCTGATGTGGGTATATTTTTGGTTGATCAAAGCTTGCTAAAGCTAAAGCATCGCAATTGGCAGTGTGTGCAAAATTCTTTTACATTTGGGCTAATAAGAATGTTCCTTTGTTTTTGCAGCCTTAGATCAAATCTTGAGATTAGTTGAACCCCACTAATTGGAATTAGATTATTTTCATTTAATTTGCAATTTACATTTCATATTACCAATTTACCATCATACTGCTCTCTTTTTGTCTAGCTTCTATGATGATTATTACTTTTTTGTTTGTTCATAGATTAAAGACATGGAGAAGATATTTAAGGAGATAGGGGAACAATCACTTGGTCAGGCGTTGTTCCAAGATATTGCAACCAGCTTTAGGTGAACTTCCATTTCACTCATATCTTAACTATAGCATACTTCAATGAAATGGTTTCTTAAAGTGATAAGAAGATAATGTGCTTCCTTATAATAGGGTGTAATTAATCCTCGTATCGTATCTTTTTCTTGGCTTGCTCTATCATTGCAGTTGCTCAGCTAGTCGTGCTGGAAAATCTGCCATAACATGGGAGCAGGTTTTTCATTCAAACACTACAATTTCTTTGTATTTGAAACTTTTATAACTCTACCTTGTTCTCATTGTGTTATAGGTGCAAAGTTGGTTCCAAAATAGAAAAGAACAGTTGCAGGATAAAGTTACTCCCTCATCTGGTGCCCTGAAATTATTTGATGATCTTTCAGATGTACCTATTTCAAGCAAAGCCCCTGAAGGCTCTTTAAATCCTAAAGGTCTTTTTTTTTTTCAGCATGGGTGCAAACTGTTGACAAGATACTCATGATTAATATTCTGTTCAATACTTGTTTGGGTTTTTAATTCAATGCTTCAAATGGTGATTGCATATAGAAAAATAATTTTGAAAAGTTGTTTAATTTATCACAAATTTATATTTTGGTTTGTTTACAGCAATATCAATAAAAAAAATCTTTCCCTGTTGAGTAAAATTTAATACTGTGGCAAAATACATTGTTGGTCCAAGATCTCTAAACTTTTTCTCATGAGAGATCTTGGTCCCTAACAAACTTAAAGTGATCAATTTTAGTCTCTAACAAATTTTAAGTGATTGCTTTAATCTCTAAGGAGTGATGATGTGTCAATTTTTAGTTTGACCATGTCATCTAATGGACTAAGTGATCATTTTAAACTTCAAGGACTAAATTGGTCTTGGGCTAAACCTTAGGGACCAACAATATTAGTTAAGACATTCTTTATGCTGACATATCATCAAATTCACTACAAAGAGAAGAAGACAAGAAAATCACAGCACAAAATATTTCAATCTAATGAATCTCCTAGTGTGGATTCATCTGCTTAAAGCTCAACAAAATCCTTGATAGTATAATGGTCCAGGCTTGGCATATAAAGGTAGGTTTGGTTAGGGTTCAATCTTTCAATAGTGCCCATTCCTTAATCAATAGATTGTAAATTAAGAAATTTGCACTAATGCATGGTTGCACACAATTGCCTGTTGCTTCAACAACCCAGAGTGGGCACCTTATCAGCATGTTGGCCCCAACTTAAGAACTATTGCTCAGCTTATGAAATGGTGCTCAGAAGTTTTCTGTGGACTCTGTTCTAAGCTTTAGCTTTCTTTTCTTTATTTGAGCTTTATTAGCTTAATTGCTTATGTACAGTTTTTAAAGTCTTATTTTTTCTAGGTATAAGGTTACTTTTACCCACTTTCAGAAAATTAGTAAATGAGCCAAATTAAGTGCACTTCAGATATTTTAAGTACAAATCTTGTAGCCCACTGACCATGTTGGTTCTGCGGTTGCATAAGTAATGTTGCATTTTTGCAAATTGATTTAATTAGTTCAATTTCCAATATATTTTATTTCTATCATACTCATATTAATTAACTACGTGAGTACCATATCTTTTTTCTTTTTGTCTTAATAAAAAACTATTTTCATTGTTTTAGGTATGCTTCTTACTTCTCTCTGTCTTGTCTAGTATTTGATATTTATTATTTCTGCTACTGTTAATCACTCAATGACCATCTGAGATGGGTTATTTTTGGCAATACATAGGGCTACATATTTTTGGCCACTTTAATTGTTGTATTAATGCCATATGTTATCCTCATTTCAGACCATGGAGGTATGCTATGCTTTAAAATGAATTCTCAACAAGCTATCTTATTTATAATGGTAAAATCAGAATATTACATGTAATTTAATGCAACTATAATTTCCATTGACCTCTAGCTCAATTAGCACCTCATTTCCTTGCAAGTATTAGGTGGAAGTTCAGGTTGTAGGTTCAAGACTCACTATGTGCATGTGTAACTTACCAATAAATAAATAAATTATAATGCAATTATAATTTTCTAGAGAAGCTTATGATAACAAGGTCAATGCAGGTAAAAAGATTTCAGATCTTTCAGGGTTGACATATGAAGCTAAATCAAAGAAAGATAATGCATGGTGAGAACATACCTTTTAATCGAGACATGCAATATATGCTTAATAGGTATTGGAAATATGTGCTATGCGTTATACATAGCGCATAAATTCTACAGCATCTATATGTCAACATAAATAGGATTTGTTATTATTATATTCCTTGTATTATACAAGAACTAATTTAGCACATAAATGAATGTCATTAACTAATTGCTTTAGTGTGCCTTATGCTTTGGAATAGGCTTCACTTTGGAGCACTTATGCGTTCCTTTAAATTTGTGTATCTTATTCATTTATCAGAATACAGCCCAAATTAGTAATATTTAAATATGTTGAAAAAGTTTACCAGCTTGGTTTAAAATTTTCAATTTCTTTGATTTCTTTTCCCAATAATTTGCACAACTTGAAATCATTAAATTTAGGCAGGTTGGTCATTGTATTTCTGTGGGGATTTTGTCAACTAAAAATTGAGGGCATTGAAGACCCTTGCTATTTATAAGACATGATAAACAGGATAATGTGCTAGGACCAATTTTCAGGTAATGCCAAGATATATCAATAATAGATCGGGCCTTGGTGTGATGGCAATTGCCTTTCACCTAAAGCGCCATGTCGCCGGTTTGAGGATGGAAATCAGCTTCTCCAGGGAAAAATAAGGGTGAGGTTGCCTACAAATGACCTCTAACAGACCTTGTAGAAGTGGGAGCTTTGTAGTCTACATAAGACCAACCCAAAATATAGCAATTACATATAAAGGAAGCCATTAGTTCCATTTCTTATGTACTTTTGTGGTCTGTGAGTTGTTATACTTGTTTTTTAATGCCTATAATCATTCTTATGGAGTCATACTAAAACAGTGACCCCTGCTGTTCCAACTTTGCCTCTTAAAGACACCCTGAAAGTGCACATAACTATGTATAGTAGGTATGCAAAGATGGAATGATAACCAGAATAGACTATTGCATTAATTACATTATAAATCTACATTCCTTTTTACAATCTGTTGCAATCTCAATAAAGTAAGTTCTATTTTTTATTTATTAAATATGTGTTTAAAACTTTAAATAGTTCAAACTTCATGCCAATACTATTTTTTTTTATCTTTTGACATTAATGATTTTGGGTTGATGTGTACACAGATATATTTGTAAAGGTCAAATATAGAACTTGATGCTGGAATACTGGGTTTGCACATTGCTATTAATTCAGAACTTGGAAAAAAAAATACAAAATATATTAGAAAAGTAAAAAGAAACTGTGAAAGTAAGATTACATTAAGAAAGAAATGGTTTTTGTAAAACATTACATTTGTGGACAAGTGAAGGTTTGTTAGGATTTAGAAAATCTTGTGAAGTGACGAAACTTTTGCTTATATCAATATTCTTTTCAATGACTGGTATGATTCTATTCGAGTTATAATATACCTTCTTTTATTTTCAATGCATGCTTTGTTATAATAATGTTATTACCTTTCTAAATTATTACCAGCATCACCCTGTACTTCCCTTAACCCCAAACTTTGAAGCATTAATTAATTCTTCCTACTTCATCACTTATCATACTTTGTTTATGATATTGTGTGGCCTACTGGCCTTAATAGGCCAAAAGATCTAAAGGTAGTTCTTGTCTACACTGGTAGTGTTTTTTTAGGATCGCTTGTTGAATTCTAATTAATTCAGAATAGAACATAAATTGTTGCTTTGATACAACAAAAGGTTTAAAAACTTGATGAAAGTATAAGGATTCTTGTAGTGGTGGTTCTCAAAATGCCAGTTTCCATGATGTTATAATGCAATCTCAAGATAATTTAAACTTACAAGTATCTTTACCGCCAGGGTGAAAATCAATTTCAAAATATATGATCTTGGTTGTGAATATTGTAATCTCCTTTTGAATTGATTTGTGAACCATAGCTAATATTTTAATGGCTTTCCAGGTATGATGTTGCTTCATTCCTCAATTACAAGTTTCTTAGTACCGGCGAACTTGTAAGATTCATTATCGGATTTATATACTTTTGGGACAATAACAATTTTTTTTTAACATAAGACCCTTTTGGTTATTAATATCTTTGGAAAGAAAAAAAATAAAAATTACAACTCTTCCATGTCTACATGCTAAATGAAACTGGCCGCTTTGTAATGTTTGTCACATAAATGTGCGTCATGAACAGCAGCTGCTTGGATTATTTCAAGCAAGAGCTAGTTTTGAGCCCTTACTGGTATTTAACGTGATTTAAATTTAGGATAATATGAGCGAGGCTAATTTAGAGTTGAATTTATTCAATTTGGTTTAAGCATTGGTTCTTGTTTTTTTTTTTTTTTTTTTTTTTTTTTTGGCATAACTAACTTCTCTCTTCATAAGGGAAGGGAAAGAATTGCGTATATAACTGTATAGCTTACTAGCTGATATCAATATTCTGCCACTTTCAGTGGTAAAGAACGATGAGTTACCTGTGGGAATTAGAAATCCAATTGTCAGGGTCACTAATATTTGGTACATTTCCTATAAAAAAAATAGAACCGTGTTGGTTCAAATCATAAAATCATTAGGTTTTTTTTTTTTTTTTTTCCTGATTAATTACTGTTCTCATACATTCAATTTATCTGGATAAGGAAAACTATTAGCAAAAGAAACAATCAAGTTAGCAAAAAATAACAAAAAAACGAGCTTTATTTTGCAACACATTTATGGTATACATACTCAATGCAACAAGGTGCACTTATCATACCCTCACAAAATCAGTATCTATGTTAACCCCTTGCATCCAATTATATGGTAAATGTGATACTGTCCAGTGTCCAAATAAAAATCATAATGCATGATATTGGCAAATATATGTAAAGGTGCTATTATATATCACAGGTAGTTCGTGTACGATTTTCTGGCTTTGGTAATGAGGAGGATGAATGGGTGAATGTAAAAAGGGGAGTGCGTGAGCGGTCTATTCCTTTAGAACACTCTGAGTGTCATGAGGTGAAGCTTGGAGATCTTGTCCTGTGCTTCCAGGTAATGTTTTCCTTGGTTTTATTTATTTTTGGATATGATCCATAAGCTGTGTTACAATCATGCGTCCTCATACAAACATTATGCCTTTGAGATAGTGACTTCTTAGATATGAAAAAGTCTTGAATAATAAACTGTCATATTATCTTTCTTTTTTCTTTTTCTTTTTCTTTTCTTTTCTTTTTTTTTTTTTTTTTTTTTTTTGAGAAGAAAACTGTCATATTATCAGTCTGTCTTAATTCAGGAAGATAATAATGGACTGGCCTGGTTAGATATTCTAAAACTTTCCTCAACATTATAGTTGTCTCTTTCTTTTTACCTCAACAGTCAACACTGATGCCAGATAGGGGTGTCAAATGAGTGGGTTTGGGGTGGGCATAATTGGATTGGGTATTTAAAACTCATTTACCCAATTAAAACCCATTTAACTAATTACCTCTAATCCAAACTCAACCCAATCCAATAATCATGGGTAAACTCCAACCCACCCAATTACCCAATTATCAAAATTACCAAAATGCCCTAAAGTGAAAAACTCAAATTTCTATGTTCAATCTTTTTCACCTGTTTCTCAAAAAAAAAAAAAAAAAAAAACAAAACTTTTGCACCTAATTTTCTTGGCAAACAAACAGCAAAAAGAGATTGTGAATCTCATACCCAAACGAATCGTCCAATCGGATCTTTCTCCACAACCTCACCAACCTCAGCTTCCAATTTTGAAACCACACCAAAATCCATAGCTAAAGTAAAGAATTAAGAGAAAGAAAGGGAGGGGCAGAGAGAGAGAGAGAGATTGCTTTTAAGAGGAAAAAAGAAAAAGAAAAAGAAAACAAATCGCAAACCCTATCAAAGAAGTTGTTTGATTTTGACATTGATCGGAGAACGAAGAAGCTGTTGTTCGTTTAATGGCTCAGCCAACTCGCCGATCTTGGTCCAGACCCTGGTATCAGGAGCGACCTTCGACTGGAGGTCCAAAATTGGAACGTCGCCGTAATTGTCGGCGAGCGGATCCTCCATCGAAAGTGACTGAACGCCGGAGGCCACGGCGGCTTCCTGGCGGCGCTTTAGCTTCTCAAGCTTCGCGGCTTCTTTCTTGGCAGCTTTCTTGCTCTAAGGTTTGGAGGATTCATCTTCTTCTTCTTCTTGTGGTTTTGGTAGCTGGGGTTCGAAGGACAACATGGATGTAGGAGCAGAGAGAGAAAGAGAGGGTTTTGGTTTGATTGGGTTTGAGAGAGAAGTGTTTGGAAGCCAAGAAAATCAAAGAAAATGAAAACAACGTCTGGAGTTTTTTTTTTTTTTTTTTTTGGAAAGGGTTAGGTTGAATTTGGGTTAAATGGGGCTCAATGGGTTTTTAGTTAAAACCTAATAATTATTGGGTCTAATTGGGTTGATGCCCATTTAATCCAATTAATAATTGGGTGAGTTTGGGTTTAATTAGGATGAACGGGTTTGGATGGGTAAATGGGTTTGGGCTTATTTTGCCACCCCTAATGCAAGACAATATCAAATGGAGGATAAAGGGGAAAATTGAACATGGTGGAAAATGATAAACCAAAGATCAGCACTTAGGGGTTTGCATGGAATCAGCACCAACCAACTTAATTCAGCACCTAAGATGCTAGGAATTAGCACCCAGCAATTGAAAATTTTCCAATTCAAAATTCCATTCGTCAAAGTCCACCTTGGTGTCTTACATGTTAACTGGAGCCTTTTTAAAATAGGCTTCAAAGAGCACATCAATAAGAAAAGTAATTCAAACATAAAACATAATCCCACAAAAACATCAATCAAGACAAAATTACATCAATAACTTTTCAAAATTTGAAATTCAAATTAGCACTAATTTGGTGCATCTTGGTGTCTGCACCTGGCTTATTTACAGGAAAGGGAAGATCATGCAGTTTACCATGATGCCTATGTTGTGGGAATCCATAAGAGGCAACATGACATTAGGGGCTGCAGGTGCATCTTCACTGTCCGCTATGATCATGATAATACTGAGGTAATAAAGGACAAATTACATTGTTTAAATTTCTCTCCTCTCTCTCTCTCTCTCTCTCTCTCTCATTTGTGCATTCATGTGTGTGTGCGCAAAACTTCCAAATTTCTTTCTTTTTGTATCTGATCACTGCTCTTAAAAAATTTTGGTTGTGTGAAAACTATATTCATTATTGCTGCCTGATTTCATTTGCTGCATAACAGGAAAAAGTTGATCTTGGGAGGATATGTTGCAGGCCAAAACATTATTCACAGTCCGCTCTGGGTATTGAAGTAGGGCCTGCACAACATTATTCACAGCCCACTTTTGACATCCAAGAAGGAGTCAAATTTCCTTTTTAGCTTACATTCACCCTCAGAAGTGATCTTTCTTTTCTTTTTCTTTTTTTGTGGCCAAATGGAAGTAATCTTTTTCACTTCTTGCGAAGTGTGACATTGGGATATGTTTGTACATAAGGTAAAACTTGTGGTACTCTGAAAATCTTGGAATGTTGTGTCTATGGATGTGATCCTGGACAATTTTTTACTGTTTTTGTTAGAAAAAAATTTTTTGATTTTTATTTTTGTTTCGGAAAGGGACAACAGGCCACATATATGAACTAGATGACCACTGTAGCTTCTTTTTCTTTCTTTCTTTTCTTTTTTTTTTTTTTTTTTTTTTTTTTTGGGTTTTTGGGACACTGAATTGTTCAATTTTAGGGGGCCAAAAATGAAAATTTTGAACCAAATCTTTCATATAATTTATATTGGCATATTTTAGTAAGAAAAAATCTAAAGGCCAGGGGACCATGGCCCCCTTGGTCTGTATGTAGTTCTGTCACTGTCTATGGCAGTGGTCGGTACATGGTAGGGATTTTACAAAAATTTATGATCAGTAAGAGTTTTCAATAATTAACACCACCCCCCACCCCAAAAAAAAAAAAAAAAACCTAACTGACCTTTTATATATATTAAAATATTTCATTTTCATGGCCAAACCGGAACAACCTCCATTACATTATTAAAAACTTTGGTAATAGGTTTGTATTTATTTATTTGACCAAAAAAAAAAAAGGACAAGTTACATTTTAAACCATATACTTTAGAGTGGTTTTAAAATTACGCCCCACAATGTTGTTGATTTCAAATATTTTAAAATCGTACCAAATTAAACCTCCCAATCAAACTATAAAAAAATCAAACCCTAAAAAGCCCAAATCTCAATGTGAAATTAGCATAATTATAAGGTTTAATTTGTAATAGTCTTAAATATGGAATTTATTTTACAACCTTTGCACCAATATGGTTTTATTTGAAAACATTCCTATAATAAGGGGTTTGACATTTAGTTTACCCCAAAAATTTAAAAAAAAAAAACGGCCCGTACAAAGGGGAGTTTCAATAACACTAATACTATGTCACTAGGTAAACATCACTTGAAAAAGGTTACTAAATATCATATGTATAATTGTTTTGGGTTTTTTTTTTTTTTTTCTTTAAAGTTATATCTAGTGTAATTTTTATCAGTGTTACATCACCTAATAACTTTTTAATGGATGTTGTGGGAGAGTCGAGTAAGTCTTCTCGTGAATAGCGATCCGAAAAGAGTATTCCTAAAAGCCCCATTCATGGAACAAGAACGGCCCATAGCACAATTGTACAGTACAAGCTAAGACTACTTGGGCTAGCAAGGAGTTGCTGGACTTAATAGAAGCTGAAACCCTTTCATGAACAGTTTATTCATATGGATTAGGGAGTTAAGCAGTAGTTATAGATTGACAGCTCAACTCCATGAGTAAGCATTAGATAGGTAGCTGTTGTAACAACTTTTCCTGCCAATATAAGGGAGGTTGTTAATTCAATTTTTCCTTTGGCTTTTAGATCATGTATATATAGTAGTAGCGCATGCCTTGCACACAGCATCTATTTTCACATCCTCATGGAAGCCTAGCCCTGCCTTGCACACAAGCAACCAAGCCCACACACAAGCAATCAGCAACTAAGCCACCCATGCCATGCACCACAAAATAAGGTCAACACTACCTGCTACTACCCATCATAAAAAACCAACTCTACCTACCATGGCCATACTCTACCATGGCCTTAGGGCATCATATGAAGCAAGGTGTCTCCACATTGTGCCCTCTCACATTGTTCGTCGACCCAACTCCAATAAGGAGGCTGGGCATGTTCCCCTTAAAGAGCCCTTAGGAGCATTACTAATCTGGTATAAGAAACCATCAGTGTGTTGAGGAGACATAAAACCATGTGACTGATCTAATGCTACCTAAGCACCATCTTTCCTCATGCCATCATCAGTAACAAGTAAAGCTCCTAACACTAGGTTAGGTAGGGCATCCTATCTTCCCTTTTCTGTATTGTAAAATTTATGGATTCACTCTCCATTTCTAACAAAATTTGTGTAAACTGCATGTAAAGTGAATGTGCTTTAGCTTCCCCACTTATTAAATGATGCCTCAGCAAAAGTGAGTGCTTTTTCACATTCAAAAAGAGTTATAAAGGTTGAAACTGAATTCAATTAAAACAAATCAGAATATATTGAGACAATATTAAGTTATATCTAATGTAACTTAAACCTTTCAACTTCAAACCCCCTTTTGTCTCTCATTTCAGCCGACTTTTCTCTTTAATGCCAACCACTGCTTTGTCTACTCTCTTCGTCTCCTTTCCCCTTTGCATGTCTGATAAGTGTCCTATTTTTTTTCTTTTCTCTAGCTTCCTTTGTCTTTTCCGCTACCATGTGTCTTCGTTTACAAGTTGCTAGTTGACATTCTCTTCTCGCTCTCCCTATCTCACACTGAACTTCCCATACGTTCTTTTCCTTCTATCCTTCTGTCATCTATCTGAACCTTACTTCCTTTTCTCTGTTCGTCCTTTGCATGCAAAACCTTTTCACCTAATCCTTGTGGTTCTCATGGATGACCCTTTCAATTTTCAAGAATTCGGCTATACGAAAAGTAGTGGATCAAATACCAACGCTGATTTGTTTGCAGATGAAGTGGAGTCTGACCTATACTCTAGTGTTGATGAAGAAATTCATTTTGCCCGACATGGCCCTATAATAGAACCTGATCACGAAGAAGTCACAATCCAACAGGATTTTTGGGGCTTCTGTGCCATTGGATTCATTTTAAAATATAGGAAGTTTTCTGTGAACCATCTTCAACAAATTATCAATGCTGCATGGCGGATTAGAGGTAATGTGATGATCATCGGAAGGGATTCATACTTTTACATCTTACATTTTGAGCATGTTGATGATCTTAACCATATCTGCTCGGAAGGACCATGGGCTGTGGATGGGGCTCTATTTGTTCTGGATTTGTTCTGGAGAAATGGAGGCCCAACTTGGTGATTGAGAGGCTTCAACTAAATTTTGTTTCAATTTGGGTCCAATTGCATGGGCTTCCTCTAGAGTACCAATACCTGAACTTAGCTGAAAGGATGGGACATATTATGGGTATATTTGAGCGAGTAGATTGGGAGGATATCATACCTCATAATATTAGGTTTATGAGAATCAGAGTTCAGATCAACCCATGGATGCTTGTTATTTCAGGTTTTGTTCTTCGTCTAAATGATAGTTCAAAAATTTGGATACAGTGTAAGTATGAGAAGGTTCACAAGCTATGCAACGGATGTGGTTTGATTGGGCATACACGAAGTCAGTGCTCACAAAGCATGGAAGATATTGAAATGATGCTTTTTCGACAAAGACTTCGCATTCAAAACCTTCACCAAGTAAATTTCAATTTTACACCCTTGAACCTCAATTTGGCAATTTCCTACGAGTGTTTTATAATAGAAGAAGGAGGTGGATTACACAAATTAGGTATGTCCACTGGCAATCCACCTATGCCTTATCCTTCTTCCTCTAATAGCTCTTCCCAAACACATGCAAATCACTCTTGTAGATACCCTGACCCTGATACTTTGATTTTGCATAACCTTGTTCCCAATACAACAGCACAAAGCCACCACTCCCCACATTTAGCCGCCACAACCACTCAAACACAAAATAACCAAGTCCCAAAACAAACCACCTTGAACACTGCCATAAACTCTCTAAACCTAGGCAACCTTCCACCCCCTCACCCCCCCCCCCCCCCAAGGAACCTAACAATGTACAAAACCCTCTCCCTAACCAGCCTTCTAGTGCCTCCTTTGCCTAACGCCCCCCATGGTTCCCAACAAAATCATCCACTTTAAGATGGTCATGGATTGGAGAGGAGGGACCTTTTATCACAATTGGTTTACTATAGGACAACCAACATTTGGTTTCTGACATTGAAAGTGTGTCCAATATGGCTATTCTATTTAACCTTGATAGCCTAAATAGAGATAGACTTAAGGTTCTACTAGCTTCAGTTTGGAATAGGGGACACATCCCTAAATCTCCTAACTCTAGCCCTTGTTTGTAGAGTTAACAAAGATAGATTGCATTTTGAAAGGGGGGAAACAAGCAGGGGGCCTCAACTCTCTAACCCGTTATCAGGACCAAACCCGTAGTCCGCCCCCTATGGCCCATCAGGAGACACCAACTAGTACTAATAATAGCTCTACACACTCTGAACCTTGCCCACAAGCTTGGCTTCGCCTTGAAGAATGTGAGGACACAATTTGGTTTGAAGACTCCCAATTCATATTCAGGGAAGAGATTCCATAAGGAGATAGGGAGGTTAAGAAGAAACATCAGACAGAAACTATTGTGTGGGTTCTTCTCTGACTCAATCATTTCAGGGAAGCAATAGGGGTGTCAATGTTCGACCCAACCCGCGAACACGACACGAACCCAACACGGGTTTTTTCGGGTTAGGGTTGGGTCTTAATGGGTTTGGGTCATAAATGGGTTGACCCGAAAGCGACACGATAAGAAACGTGTCATAAGCGGGTCAACCCGCGTAACCCACAATAGACACGTTTGACACACCAATTTATTTGTGTCAACCCGAAATGACCCACTTAACACAACCCGTTTAACTCGTATAACAAATAAATATTTATTTTATTTTAGATTTGTCAAATACTTTTTATATCCAACATATATTTTAAATTTAGAAAGAAAAGTGAGTAATTATAAAAATTTACAAAGGATATAATTGGAAATTGAAACTTTCAAACCCTAGAACTACTAATACTTTTTTTTTTTTTTGGCATAAACTTGCACAAATAAAATTGGATGAGCTTGTGGAAGATGTTATGAATTTGGACATCAACAAAGAATCTATGGATTATAATCGTGGTCATAGTCAGGATTAGTCTATTATTTGCTCAAATTCTTTCAAAATTGATACTTAGCATTTGACGAGTTTCAAGGATATTATATTTTTGTTAAACTATGTTATTTTATTTTTGTTAAACTTTGTTATTTTGAATTTGGATTGAAGTGTATGCACTTCTTTTGGAGTGTAAAGAACTTATTTCTAGATGAATGTTATATTTCTGTTGAACTATATTATTTTGAATGTGGGTTGAAGGCTTGAAGTGTATGCATTGCTTTTTAGGATGTAAAAAAAATTATTCCTAGATAGATGTTATATTTAATATTATGCAGGTTGAAATGGGTTGTGTTACATTCGTGTCAACCCAACATGACTCGTTTATTAAGTGTGTCAAATGGGTTCAGTCAGGTCAACCCGCCTTATTAACAAGTCGGGTTAGGGTTGAAGGATCATGATACAATTATTAAATGGGTCGGGTTAGGGTTGAGTCATTTAGTCGAATACCCCTATCTCGACACGACACGAACCCGACACGCTAACCCGAATTGACACCCCTAGGAAGCAAAAGGAAGACATATCCTCAGGTGATATTGTGGAACCAGAAACTATTGTTACTAATGGGATTATTGAAGATTCAATCACACCTACCATAGAAAATCAAGAAGGGTTCTAGGAAGTTGACCCCCATCAACTTCCCCAACAGCCATGAGAGTTATAAGTTGGAATTGTAGAGGTTTGGGCAAATCCTCTGCAGTTCTACAATGCTAGAAAATTACCCTCAAGTTTAGGCTTGATGTTCTCTTTCTTATGGAATCTCAACTAACAAAGGATAAAGCTGAAGGTATTTGTAGTAGGTGTGGTTTTTTTTATGGATGGGAGTACTCAAGAGATGGACTAAGTGGAGGTCTTTTGCTTGCCTGGATGCCAAATCAGAAACTTCAAGTCACTTATGCTTCAAAGCACCTGGTGCACACAAACATGCTAGACAACAAAGGTACTCCTCTTTCCATTACCTTTGTTTATGGTCACCCTATATTAGCCAAAAGGGAGGAAGTTTGGTGCAAGCTTAAGGAATTGAAATTATTATCCCACCCCAATTGGCTCTATATTGGGGATTTTAACCAAGTCCTCAATACTGAGGACAAATTTTCTTTCACTTAGAGGTCAATTCTAGGGGCAGAGTCTTTACAAAACCTTATTTCTGATTTAGCCCTATGTGATCAAGCAACATCTGGTCAAAGGTTCACTTGGATGAATAGGAGAGAGGAGGGTCATTTTGTTATGGAGAGAATTGATAGGGCCTTTGCAAGTGTAGATTGGATTAACTCCTACCCTAATTACGCCCTTAGGAATCTACCAATAATTAAATCTGATCATGGCCCAATTGTCCTAAACTTTGATTTCCAACACTCTTTCCATAGGAGACCCTTTAGATTGAGTATATGTGGACATCCCATCCTTTGTGCAAGGATGCAGTGAAACAAGCTTGGGATTATAGGTCTATTAGATCTAGGGCTTGCCAATTGAGGAATAAACTATCAAATGTAAGGAAAACCTTATTAATTTGGAATAAAGAAGTTTTTGGAAGAGTGGAATAGGATATCAATCATAAGAAAGAACAACTTAAAATGTTACAAAATTCCATTCACAACTTGGATGATGTTAAGAAGGAGAATGAGCTTAGGGAAGACCTGGAAACACTCATGAATAGGGAGGAAGTGATGTGGTCACAGAAAACCAGATGTAACTAGATTATTCTTGGTGATAGGAACACCAAATATTTTTAGACAATAGTGAAACAAAAAAAGGCAAGAAACCTAATTCTACAACTTAAAACAGAGGAAGGAGTTTCAGTGGAGGATCAGGGGACCATAGAGAATTTATTGGTTGATCACTTCAAAAAATCTTATGAAGGAACGATTACTACCTCCTTGGAGTACATGTTAGATGAAATCCAAGCCCTTCCCATACCCCAATTGTCTTCACAACAGAATCTAACTCTAAACTATCCTATCACAAACTGGGAGATAGAATCCACTATCTTTCAATTGGGATCCCTCAAAGCCCCTGGACTTAATGGAATCCCTACTTTTTTTATCAAGACTATTGGGAAACAGTAAAGAATTACATTTCAACACTATTCATGCTTTCTTACATTCAGACTCTTTACTCAAATCCCTTAACCATACCTTTATCACCCTAGTTCCAAAAACTCCTTTTCCAAAAAATGTTAATCAGTTTAGGCCTATTAGTCTGTGCAATGGGATTTACAAGATTATTGCTAAGATCCTAGTCAATAGGCTTAAACCCTTCATGGATCATCTGATCACTCCCTATCAGAATGCTTTCATCAGAGGGAGAAACATTTTAGATAATATCCTGATTGCCTATGAAATTTTTGACCTTATGGGTAAGAAGAAAGGAAGGAAAAATTGTTTTGGTGCCTTAAAAATTGATATGAGCAAAGCATATGATAGGGTAAACTGGAAATTCTTGAAAGCTGTCCTAGTAGCTATGAATTTTAGTCCTAGATGGATTGGTTGGATAATGGAGTGTGTGTCAACTGTTGAACATACTCTGTTAGTCAATGGCAGCATAACTTAGACCTTCACTCCCTCAAAAGGGCTTAGGCAAGGGGATCCTATATCCCCCTATCTGTTTCTTATATGTGCTAATGTGTTATCCATTGCTCTTTTAAAAGCTGAACAAAACAAGGATATTTAAGGGATTAAGGTGGGAAGAAATGGTTGTTCTTTTGCTCACCTACTCTTTGCTGATAAATCCCTCCTATTCTTCAAAAAAGACAACGAGTCTCTCCTCAATTTACAGAATACCCTCCAATGGTATTGTTCCCTATCAAGGCAGAGCATTAATCTTACCAAATCAAATCTTTTCTGTTCTCCCAACATGCCTAGTGAAGAATAAAGTACCCTGGCCAGACTACTTCAAGTAAACTTGGTCCAAACCCCTAGCAAATATTTAGGCCTTGATTTCAAGCTAAAAGGGAAACGGGTTGTTGACTTTAAGTTTTTGGAGGATAAACTGCTTTCAAAGCTCCAAGGTTGGAAAGCAAGGCGGCTCTCCCAAGCAGGATGGGGCATTCTTATCAAATCTGTCCTCCAATCTATCCCTATGTACACCTTCTCCTACTTCAAAGTTCCTAATACTACCTGCAAGAATCTAGACACTATTGTTAGGAATTTCTGGTGGGGACATGACCAAGAAGTTAAAAATTGCATATGGTTTCAGTGGGACAAGCTGTGTGAAAATAGGAAGGAAGGTGGTATTGGTTTCAGGAAATTCAACCTCATGAACCAAGCAATGCTTGCAAAACAATTTTGGAGGATTAGTCATAACCCTCAATCCCTAATGGCTAGAACCTTCAAAGCCAAGTACTTCCCAAGATGCTCCATCCATGAATGTGTTCCTAAGCCTCACCACTCTTGGTTTTGGAGAAGCATAGTTAAGCAGGATAATACAAAACTAAAAGAAGGAAGATGGTGGGTGGGGAATGGATGGGATATACCATTTCAACACCCTATTTGGTTTCCATGCCCTACCCAAAACCTCCTAAATCCTAATCTGGTTTCTGGTACTGTTGCTGATCTCATTGATCACGCCGCTGGAATATGGAAAGCTGACTTGGTTAGATCTGTTTACACTGGTCCTCAATGCTCTGATATCCTAAGAATTCCTTTATCGAAGACTGGGGCTGTAGCAGACAAAGTTCTTTGGAAACACTCCTCTTCCAGGGAGTTTGCAGTCAAAAATGCATATAAAATGCTCCTTAAGGATGAGGCTTTGAAGTCCCCTGGTCACCTCAGACCTCCCCTAATTCCATGTGAGGTATGGAACCTCATTTGGAACGTGAAAGTCCCATACAAAGTCAACTTGTTTATATGGAGAATTTTGCAAGATAGCATTCCCACTTTCCTAACTTTGAAAAATAAAGGAATAGGCACAAATAGTACTTGCCCTTTGTGTAATGAAGATGATGAGTCCACATCTCATATATTCCTCCATTGTACCTTTGCTAGAGCTTGTTAGCATGGCTCTGCCCTAGCAGTCCACACCTCTAATTTAAGTAGTTTTTAAGTGTGCAAACCTAGATTAGCAACATCCTTTTAAACTTCAAATAGATGGATCAAGGAAAGATGGAGTACCTACAATCCATATTCTCTCTCCTTTGGACAATCTGGAATCACAAGAACATGGTGATACATGATGGCAAAACTCCTAACCCAATTGAAGTCATTCCAACTGCCTAAACTTTGTCTTGCAGGTACAAGGATGCTTTTAACATGAATGTAAGCCATGATAATCAACGAAGGAAAAAGCAGCCAACTTGCTAGAACATTAGAGGAGCCTAGGACTTGATTATTAAAATAGCTGGAGCCAGGAAAAGGAGACCTAAGAGAACTGCATATGCCTATAAAGCAAAAAATCTGCAAGGGATTGTCATGTTTTTAGGTAGTGTTAGTTATGGAGCACCTACATCTATTGCAACAACTAAGGAAGCTTTAGTGAAGGCTACTATTAAGGCCAAAAATCTTGGTTTCTGTAAAAAATAAATAAATTTTGTACTGTAGTAACAAAATAGTCCAACTCTATAACCAGAATTGTAATCCTAGTTGGAAGGAAAAAACAATGATCTATGATATCTTAAATCTGCAGCAACAGGGTGTGTGTTGCAAAGCCTTTTTTTTTCCCAGGCCTATACTAGGCTCTGTCTGCAATTATGCCAAGAGTGTTACTAGAGTACCTAGTTCTTGTAGCTAGATGCATCTAGCCTTGATATAGGTCTTGTATCCTTCTTTCATTGGTATCAAAAAATCAAAAAAAAAATGTAATTCATTACACATTTTCATTCTTTACTATGCATACAAAATTACATGTTAATCGAATGAAATTTTACTATTCGATCAATACACTCATGTTTTGTGAATAGCTTTAAAATACCCAAGTTTTGAAATTTATATATTTAACTAGTGAGATAGTTACTGAATTTTGATTATCTTGAAATTTGCAAGCATATTAGATTTAAAGAGAAAATGTAATGCAATAGTAGATTTATCAAAATACACATATAATAAAAAATTTATTGAGTGGTGTAATTTGATAAAAATTACAATTAGTATAATTTGAACAGGACCTAAAAAAATTTTAGATAGGATTGTAGGGGCCTTTTGTGCGTATTGTGCGTTGGGCTGGGCTGCCTCCTGCGGTAATAGGCCCGAATGTTTCTGAGTAAGGGAGCTAGGGCCGGTCCAGTTGTAACTCAACTTGGGCCAGTTTGTGCACAAACTATGCCTTGTCTGCCAGGAGTAGGCTTACGACAAGCAGAACTGTTTCAGATGAGTTACGGCAGGCAGACATAATAATAATAACCAAAACAGAGTACTCTAACTATTTAAATAAAATGGCCAAGTAATCCCTCCTTATAAAGCATGATTACAGTCGTGATAATGTCGTTTACAGAGAAAATAAAGGAGAAAGAAAACAATATGAACTAATCAAGAATGGGCATAAATCAAGTTTTAAGTTTGGTCCGCCGAAGCAAAGCCAAAGAGGGGAGAACGCCTCCTCTCAATGCAAATAATCTCCCAGGAAAAGATCCTGCTGTGGGGATTAATGGTTTTGAGGGAGTCAGACCTGAATGGTTATTGCCCAAAAGGAATCCTCGTTACATTTTGGAAGAGAACAGGATTTGAAGGGGGAGAGAGGGAAACCGACCTACTGGTGCATGCCCATTGTATTATCTCTCTTTTTTCCTCAATTTCCTTTCTTTTTTTCTCTGTTTTCTTTCTTATCTTTTTTTTTCTTCTCTTTTACTCTGTTTTTCTTTTTACTCCGTGAATACTCTGTTTTTCAATCCTCTTCTTAGGGCACAGCAAAGGTCATTTTATAGTGCCTGCCGTGGCCATTTTTTACCACTTTGCCCCTTAACCGCCTTTGTCTAGTCTGGGCCTACTTGTTGACCACTAAGTCTGTGTAACACTTACCCTTGCTAGACAAAGGCAGGTTTGTTTCATTCCTCAGTCCACCGTAGCACTCTTACCTGCCACGGCATAAATGTTTTCTCTCTCTTTCCCTCAAGGCATGCACCTAACGGTTCCCCCCTCAACCTTACCTCTTTTGGGTGGTCTGTCATCCCAGCAGGTCGTACCTCCCAAAAGGGCTTGGGCAGGAGCCGCAAAATAGATCTTTTCCCCTCTCCCCACCACCAAACCATACCCCCTTTACCTCTTACCTCTGGCCCATGGCCCCACCACGTCCCATATTGGCTGGGTATAGGCTGATGGTGCCTGGGCCTTGCGTGTGCTTTCCTTTCAGATATGTCCAAAAGTCTGTCTACTGCTCATGCATTTGCCGTGATCTGGAGACTCTCCGTCCGTGTTTTCTAACCTTTTATGTGGGCTTTTCTTTGGTTTCCTACTCCATTCAAGAGCTGGACTTTGTCTGATGATGGGCCTTAGCTTTCTTTGGCCCACTCTCGATTTTCTTTATTTCTTGCAACATTGTACTGTTATTCCTGCCGTAATAACTTAATCCTGCTAGGCCTCTTTTGGGCCAGCCGTTTATTCCTTCTCTCAGTGGCTTGTCATGGCCACTGTTTTGCTTTTACTTATGGGCTCTTATGTCCCTTTGGGCTTTCCTTTGGGCATCCACGGCCCGTTTTCTTTCTTTGGGCTTCCTCAGCCCATTTGCTAATTCCACACTCCCATGGGCTTTTTACTAACTTCATTGGGCTTCCCTGGCCCAATAACCTTATTCTCATCCTTGGGGTTCATGGGCCTGCCATAAACCCCTTACTTTCTTAGTTTGCATTACCTTGGGCCTGCGGCAGCCCTTTCTCGCTTTTCTTTCTCATACACTGCCCATGGGATGCTATTTCTTTCTTTCCGGGCTTCTTTGAGCCCACTTGCTGCCTTCAAGACCCATTTGTTTATTTGTTGGGCCTATGATCCATTATTCCTGCCGCTTGGGCCTAGTGGTTTTTTGCTATCTATTTTGTCAATTCCTTATTGCCCTTATGATTGGGCTTTCTTCCTGTCTGTCTGGGCTCTCACAAATGGCCCTTAACAAGGATATTTTGGTAAGCATTATTGAGTGATGTTTATCCAATGCCAAAATGTTAGTGTTATTGAATCCCCCTTTTTCTTTTTCTTTTTGGGGGTAAGCTGAATTTTAAACTCTTAATTATAGGAATTTTTTCAAATATACCCTATAGCTGCAAAGGTTCTTAATTGAATTCCATGTTTTAAGACTATTACGAATTAAACCTTTTTGTTTCGCTAGTTTCCAACCTAGTTTGGACTTTTTTAGGGTTTGATTTTTTTTAGTTTGGTTGGGAGGTTTAAATTGGTACGATTTTGAAAGCCTATAAATCAATTTGAAACTAATGAAACTATAGGGTCTAATTTTTAAAGCGCTCTAAAGTATATGGTTTAAAATGTATTTTGTCCTTTTTTTTCAAATAAATAAATACAAACCTAGTATCAAAGTGGTTAACAATGTAGTGGAGGTAGTTTCAGTTTGGCTATGGCTTTATCTCATTAATTTTTGATTATTTTCAATTACATTCTAATCTTAAAAAATAAACCAATGGATTTTTGACATGAAATTAATCCAATTATGGACCAATCAAAACTAATCACTCACAATCACATTGTTTTTTGCCTTTACGTGTTAGAATGCATATTAATCATTAAATATTGATGTGGCTTGATCTTTTAATAGAATGTTCTTATGTCGTTTTGATCATAGTGAACTCAATTTTATTTTAGAATGAAATTCATGTTCATTGGATGGTTCAAACAACATTTTTACTCTTGTATTCTTCAATTGCAAAACAAGGTGTCTATACAAGCGAAGCCCCTCACGGAATGGTACAAAGGTAATTTGGGAAATTTTTATTGGGTAGGGTTATTATATATAAATAATGTTGTAAACTTGTTTTCTTAGGTAATGGATTATTAGCAACTCTCTCTCTCATGGATGTAGGCAAACTATTGAACCACATAAATTCTCTAAGTTGATTTCTCACTTCTCTTTTCTTTTATCTTTACATTAAAAAGTTATTTCACCAGAAGGAATACGACCCAACAGATGAAAGAAAATTGATTAATAAGATAAACCTTAATGGTGTTCAGTTCTATTATGTCAAACTTTGCCTTTTTTTGGACAGATTTTTTTTTTTTTTTTTTTTTGAGAAGATTCCGGATGGTTCTTTGTATGTATTGGATTGCAATTTGCAAATACGAATAGTGATAGTGATAAGACAAAGAATCCTTAGAAATACTAGCAAATAGGATTAAGTATAATAAGTAAAAGCTAGTGTTTATTATACAACCTTATTACATCCACCCTTGAAATGCACTTATATCGTGACTTGAAGTCACGATTTCCAACTGTGTACTGGTATCCTGTACATGATATGGGTTATTCACTAGTATACAATAATACAAGAAGTTCATTTATTCATTATCCACTGTGTTTCTTAATAGATGCTGTACCAAGTTTGTGTAAAAGAGAGGATGAGAAGGATGGCAGCGACCGCAGTTGAAAGAATAGCCCAAGGAGTGTCAAAATAATTGCGCACAAGCATAGTACGCCATCTAGGCCACCTGCGCTTGCAAAAATTATTCAAATCCTGACGAACCTTCTGGTAATAGATTTCCTTGAGAAAAGCATTGTAGTAAAGCTTGTTGAAGAATGGAACAGCATCCTCGGGATTCAACCAGTTATCGATGATCTTATTCTCACAGAGTATGTCCACGTCCTTAGCAGTGTTGATGAGGTTGTCTATGAGCACAGCATAGGAAGTAAACCTTGGTTCACAATTTGGGAAGCATTGTTCAAAGCAGATGAGATTTCGAAAGAAGGTTTCAGTTATCTCATGAATATACAAACCAGGGATTTCCAGGACTCCATTATTAAACTTTATGTCTAGGATGCTTTTGGACTCACGCCTCTTAATTTTGACTCCAGCCTCTACAAGGCTCGTCGCAGAGGGCATGAGGAGAGTCCAATCTAAGTGGCCTCTTTCCTCTTCAGTTGGTGAAACCAACCATTTTCGAAACACATCGAGGATATGCTTGATGTCTTGGATAGGAGGGTAACCAGAACGCGGCTTTGAAACGAAAAAGTCACCAAAAAAATCTTGGGCAAGTTCAATTAGGGGCATCTTGTGTCTAGGATCCAGGGTGAAGTTGAACAAACGCTCCAAAACCATCCATGGTACTTGGTTTTCTAGCAATATCAGGTCATGAAATAGAAATTGACGCATACATGACATGGTGAAAATTGGGTCATCCTCTTCTCTAAGCTCTGTATAAAAATCCTTACGGAACAGTTCAACAATGAAGTTGTAGGGAATTTAACCAAAAATCCCAACCTGTGAGAAACAAAACAAATAGAGAAAACACATGTCAAAGAAAATAATCATACGCACAAGACAATATTTACGTGGTTCGGCAATTTGCCTACGTCCACGGAGTTGCAGGGATTTCACTATTATCAGGGAAAATACAATAGTGCACAAGAACACTCTCAAGAAACCCAAATTCCAATTACACCCTAGCACTCTCTCACATAAAAAATAAGAATAGAAGCTGACTGCCTCTCTTTTCTCTATTTTCTCTCATGCGGCTGCTCACTAGGTTAATTAGGATTTCTCTCTTTTTCATCTCACGGCTACACTACAAATATGATATATATATATATATATATATATATATATATATATATATATATTTGTCAAGGTCGGCTGCCTTTTTGGAATTGCTATTCCTTGTGAAATTCGGTCAAAAAAGGACTGACTTAAAGTGGACGTGGGCTTGTGGCAATTCAAGCCACACATGGCCCACTTCAACAAATCTCCACCTTGGCTTGAATTGATCAAGCTACACAAGCAAACTCCTCCATCAGCTCCACCTTAGCCCTTAAGGGCTCACAAGCTGCAAACATCAGCCACAATCCTCCATAACACAATCCCTCATCCCTGCAACTCATCCTCCTGTCCTCAAGCTAGAAGACCAATTGAAGCTGCGCACAGCTTCAACTTCTCAATAGTGACACCCTTAGTCAACATGTCTGCCGGGTTCTTAGATCCACAAATCTTCTCAAGCATTACCAGCTTATCTTCAACAAGGTAACGGATAAAGTGGTATTTTGTCTGTATATGCTTCGACTTTGAATGAAAAGCCGAATTCTTGGCAAGAAAGATTGCACTCTGACTGTCACTGTGTAAAATGCCCATCTCCTGCTTCTTACCCAATTCATCTAAGAAACCATGTAGCCAAATCATCTCATTTTCAGCTTCAGTTGCTGCAACATACTCAGCTTCTGTACTAGACAAAGTAACAATCTTCTGTAGATTTGAAACCCATGATATAGCTGTACCACCCAGAGTAAAAACAAACCCAGTAGTACTCTTTCTACTATCAATATCACCAGCAAAATCAGCATCTACATAACCCTGCAGTTTCAAACTTGCACCTGTGAAACAAAGACATGTATCTGATGAACCCTTCAGATATCTCAGAATCCACTTAACTGCCTCCCAATGCTGCTTTCCAGGCCTACTCATGAATCTGCTCACAACTCCCACTGCATGTGCAATGTCTGGCCTTGTACACACCATAGCATACATCAAGCTGCCAATAGCTGAGGCATAGGGCACCTTGCTCATATGGTCCCTTTCTACTTCTGTCTTCGGTGACTGTTCTTTGCTTAGTTTGAAATGACTACCCAAGGGTGTGCTCACTGGTTTAGCTTCATTCATGTTGAACCTGCTGAGAACTTTCTTCACATACTCTGACTGTGAAAGCTTCAATGTACCATTAGCCTTGTCTCTAATGATTCTCATACCAAGGATTTGCTTTGCAGCTCCCAAATCCTTCATTGCAAACTGTTTGGACAATTGCTTCTTCAGATTTTTAATCTCCTCAATGCTAGACCCTGCAATAAGCATATCATCCACATACAACAGTAATATGATGTAAGAATTGTCAAAAGACTTAACATAGCAACAGTGATCAGCTTCACATCTCTTGAACCCAATTCTATGCATAAAACTGTCAAATTTCTTGTACCACTGTCTAGGAGCTTGTTTTAGGCCATACAAGCTCTTTCTCAGTTTACAAACTAAATTCCCTTGTCCTTGAGCAATAAACCCTTCTGACTGAATCATGTAAAGGTCTTCCTCCAAGTCACCATGAAGGAATGCTGTCTTCACATCTAACTGCTCAAGATGTAAGTTTTCTGCAGCCACCATTCCCAGTACTAGTCTGATTGTTGACATCTTCACAACTGGAGAAAATATCTCTGTGTAGTCAATGCCTTCCTTCTGCTGGAACCCTTTAACAACTAATCTGGCCTTGTAACGTTTGCTACCATCATGCTCATTCTTTATTCTGTATACCCACTTGTTGTGCAAAGCCTTCTTTCCTACTGGCAATTCAGTCAGTTCCCATGTTTGATTCCCCAACAAGGAATCCATCTCATCCTTCATGGCTAACTCCCACTTGCTTGAGTTTTCATCTTGCAAGGTTTCATCATAACACTCTGGCTCACCACCATCAGTCAACAGGAGATAATTTAGAGTGGGTGAATAACGTTGTGGAGGTCTAATGTTTCTGGAAGATCTGCGGACTTCAGTTACAGGTGTACTCAGATCTACTTGTGAATTTATATTCTCCTTATCTTCTTCACCCCTTTTCTGGACAGTACCTTCAGTCAATTCATCTAAGTTGACAAACTCAGATTTCTTTTGATCTATCCCTGTAACATCTAACACTACAGTTGACCTGTCCTTGTACATAACCTGTTCATTAAATATCACATTTCTACTTCTGATGATTTTCCTGTTTTGTTCATCCCAAAACCTATAGCCAAATTTCTCATCACCATAGCCAATGAAAAAACATATTTTAGACTTTGCATCAAGTTTACTACGAGCATCAGAATCAATATGAACATAAGAAACACAACAAAAAACTTTTAAGTGTGAAAACTTTACCTCTTTACCGCTCCAAACCTCCTCAGGAAGTCTGAACTCCATGGGAACTGAAGGTCCTCGGTTTATCAGGTAAGCTGCAGTGCTAACAGCATCAGCCCAAAAAGTTTTTGGTAGTCCAGCATGCAACCTCATACTCCTAGCACGCTCATTGAGAGTTCTATTCATGCGCTCAGCCACACCATTCTGCTGTGGTGTCCCAGGAATGGTCTTCTCCATCCTAATTCCCTGTGCAGCACGATACTCACTGAACCCTCCATCTATGTACTCTCCTCTATTATCTGACCTCAAACATTTTACTTTTAAACCTGTTTCTGTCTCAACCATGGCCTTCCACTTCTTAAAAGTTTCAAATACATCTGATTTATTTTTCAGAAAATAAACCCATACCTTTCTACTTGAGTCATCAATGAACGTGATGTAATACCTTGAACCTCCAAGGGATGCAACCGGAGAAGGCCCCCACAAATCAGTGT
Source organism: Quercus robur (assembly GCF_932294415.1). Taxonomy (NCBI): domain Eukaryota; kingdom Viridiplantae; phylum Streptophyta; class Magnoliopsida; order Fagales; family Fagaceae; genus Quercus; species Quercus robur. The sequence continues at coordinate 67,393,511 of NC_065535.1, forward strand.
GTACTAACTCCAATTTTTCAGCCTTCGGTGTCCTGCCAGTTTTCAAGAAGCTCACCTTTTTCTGCTTTCCTAAGATGCAACTTTCACACATGTCAAAATCAATGGACTTCAATTCTGGTAATTTTCCTTTTGACAGCAGCATCTTCATCCCTTTCTCACTCATGTGACCAAGTCTTCGGTGCCATAGGCTTGTATCAGTACTTGCATCAGCAACTGCAATTGTGTCTCTTGGACTTGAGGTCATGTACAGAGTACCAGTTTTCTTTCCACAAGCCAATACCCTAGCTCCCTTTGTAACCTTCCAAGTACCACCAACAAATAGTATTGCATGTCCTTCATCATCAAGTTGTCCAACAGAAATCAGATTCCTCCTCAGGTCAGGAATATGTCGAATCTTCTCCAGTAACCAAACAGACCCATTGGGCAACAATATTCGAACATCTCCCATACCCACAACATCCAAGGCTGAACCATCAGCCAAATACACCTTACCAAAATCACCTGCAACATAATTCTGTATGATTTCTCGGTGTGGAGTGGTATGAAACGAAACTCCTGAATCCAAGACCCAATCATCAAATGGACTGTCTACTGCAAGAAGTAATGCATCATGTACCTCTTCTGTTACAGCATTAGCAAAATCATCTTCATTCTTCTTCTTATGACTTTTGCATTGATTCCTAAAGTGACCTGTTTTCCCACAATTCCAGCATTGTACTTGTTGGGCTGATCTAGATTTACTTCTGTTCCGATTAGAATTTCTGGATTTTGATCTGCCCCGATTTGAATTTCTGTTATTACCTCTGCCTCTTGTCTCAAGGTTTAGGGCAGAACCAGATCCTGAGGATTCACCTGCATCTCTTCTACGAATCTCCTCAGCCAGAATTAAATCTCGTATATCATTGTACTTGAGTTTTTCCTTTCCTGTAGAATTGCTTACTGCCATCCTCATTGCCTCCCAACTGTTTGGCAAAGAAGCCAAAACGATCAGTGCACGGATCTCATCATCAAAGTCAATTTCTACAGACGACAATTGATTTGTGATAGTGTTAAATTCATTCAGATGTTGTGCTACTGATGCATTCTCTGCCATCTTCAGATTGAACAGTTTCTTCATCAAGTGCACTTTATTGTTTGCTGACGGCTTTTCATACATACCAGACAAAGCCTTCATCAGATCTGCTGTGGTCTTCTCCTTTACAACATTGTGTGCAACAGACCTAGACAGAGTTAACCTGATAACTCCTAGTACCTGTCTGTCAAGAAGAGCCCATTCATCAGCCTTCATAGCCTCAGGTTTTGTCCCTAAAAGAGGCAGATGCAATTTCCTCCCATAGAGATAATCTTCAATCTGCATCCTCCAATACGCGAAGTCTGTGCCATCAAACTTTTCTATTCCAGACGCCTTTCCTGCTTCCTCTGCCATTGCTCCCACTCAAACCTAATCCTAGGCTCTGATACCAGTTGTAGGGAATTTAACCAAAAATCCCAACCTGTGATAAACAAAACAAATAGAGAAAACACACGTCAAAGAAAATAATCACACGCACAAGACAATATTTACGTGGTTCGGCAATTTGCCTACGTCCACGGAGTTGCAGGGATTTCACTATTATCAGGGAAAATACAATAGTGCACAAGAACACTCTCAAGAAACCCAAATCCCAATTACACCCTAGTACTCTCTCACATAAAAAATAAGAATAGAAGCTGACTGCCTCTCTTTTCTCTATTTTCTCTCATGCGGCTGCTCACTAGGTTAATTAGGATTTCTCTCTTTTTCATCTCACGGCTACACTACAAATATGATATATATATATATATATATATATATATATATATATATATTTGTCAAGGTCGGCTGCCTTTTTGGAATTGCTATTCCTTGTGAAATTCGGTCAAAAAAGGACTGACTTAAAGTGGACGTGGGCTTGTGGCAATTCAAGCCACACATGGCCCACTTCAACAGAAGCAACCATCAATTACCAAAATTTTAACAAATTCATCTGGGGTGTAATCAATTGGTTTACCATAATAGTCACGGGCTTCTCTCTCCACATCCTTGACCGAATTGGTTAAATTTCTCAACATTTCTTCTGGAAAGGGTGATCGAGAAATAAGGCTTTGCAAATACTTAGTTTTAATTTTTTCCGTTTCTTTGAACTCTGGACGGCCATGGTGGAAAGGCCCAATAGAAAACACATCAGGGACATAAGCCTTTTCATTAAGCCTAAGGAGTATGGTTGGGGTTTTGAAGATGCAACACTAACGTGACATGAATAGATCTTGGGACTTCCTAGCTTTTATCAAAGATTCCAAACCTTCAATATAAATTGCTGCATTATCTGAAGTCTTCACAGCCATATTTCGGTTCTGTTTCCTGTTCCTTTTTTGCCTCCTTAAACTGCTTCTTCAGGAATGACCAAAAAAAAAGGGAAGCAAAAAGCAACACAGCAGTGTAGTTTTAGGCCCAATTCCTTTCAAGTAGAAGTTGACAGATAAATGTATGAAACTGTTTGAGAATACCCAAGCACAATAACAAGATTCTTCTCTTCTCACATAAATGGTAGATCTCATCACAATTTTGATTAATAGATCTTGTTTTATGTGAGACAAGAGCGGCACTGCATACTCTTTAGGTGGGGTTCATTTGAAGCCTCTTCCTTGAAAAAAAAAATTATATTACTAGTTTATTTATTTGTATATAAAATATTTTTTACTAGTTTATTTAAAATATTTTTATAAAAACAATGAAAATAGATAATGACAATTATATAAAATTTAAAATGTTATACAAACTTAACAAAATAAAATAGTCAGACAGTTGATAATAAACTATCATTTAACTATTTCAAAATATAAAAACTTGTAGAAAAAATTGTAAAACTTCATATATTTGCATTTGTCCTTATTTTTTTTTGTCGATAACTCAATATATTCAAATTCTCTTTTTATTAAATTTGAGTTTCTTAATAACCTCCTAAAAAAATTGTTGGAGTTGCCATTGATGTAAGAGGACTGAGGAGGGAATATTAATTCTAAATAAGGGATAATTGCAGTTAACCCACCTATGGTTTGGCCGGTTTTAACTAAGCCTACCCGTAGTTTAAAAAGTATCACTTAACTCACCTAAGATGTCCTCCGTTAGACATCCGCAACCCACCTCACCATTTTCCATTAGAAAAATAGGGGTAAAAATGTCTTTTCAATAATATTTTATGTCCCTCTCCTCCATCTACTCTTTTGAATCCAGAGCTCCAAAAAAAAAAAAAAAACCATTTATACTAAAAATCTCAAGATCAAAATTTTGCAAATTCATCCATTAATATGAAGAATCCCCTAGCACAAGTTAGTTTTGAAATTTTGTGCTTCTGGGTTTCCATTTTTGAATTCAAATGTATGAAAAAAGGGCAAAGATAAAGAAACTTCTACAAATGATGCTGCTAAAACTATGAAAATCTTTTACAAATGTATGAACAAAGGGCAGCAAACAAATGTTTTGGGTGGGTATTGGGTAGTCACGGCATTGGTGTGGGTTTGTGTGTCCTCAGTTGTGATTGTTTAGGAAGGAAAAAAAAAAACAAATTAGGAAAAAAATACACCAAAGAGATGTTTTGAAGCTTTCAATCTATCAAAACATAACCCAAAACTAAAGCAACCCCACCTTACATTTTTTTATGTGTTTTTTGTCTACCAAGAGGCTTTCTTAATACCAGCAAGAGCTCCTTTGCAAAGCACTACGACCCGCAGACCCAATCTCCACCACTAACCCCCATCCACACCACCAACCAAGCACTACAACCCATAAACCCAAATAAAAAACCACATCTCATCAAATACACCCCAAAAATCCAAATCCAAATACAAAGAAACAACCACCCTTTCCAAAAACCAACCATCAGAAAACCCAAGAGTTCCAATTCATCACCATGAACAAATCGAGACAAAATAAAAGAACACACAACCACAGAACCACTTGGAGAACGACTGCAATGAATAGGGACCTAGTGAACTTGAACTTAGTCAAGCAATCGAAGTAAAGAGAGAAAGGGATAATGAGTTTGGGGATTTTTAGGGATTCTGAGATAGAGAGAGGGAGAGAGCTCGTTCTTCTTTTTGGGGGTTTTATTTGGGTTCTAATTTTGGCTTAAATAGTAAAGGGAATTTTCTGACAAAAAGGGCAAAGATGGGTAACGGGTGTCTAACAGAAGCACCTCAGGTGGGTTAAGTGATAAGTTTTAAACCACAAGTGAGCTTTGTTAAAATGGGTCATACCACAAGTGGGTTAAGTGCAATTTCCCCACTAATAATTACTCAAAATTGTTTAACAAAAAAAAGAGGTGTGTGTAACACTGACACATAGAATGTTTTCTGAACTCTTGGAGCCAGCAGCATAGGGTCTGTTTTGCCCCTCATTTTGAAAGTGAAAATTGCTTTGAAATTTTGAAAAAATAATGGCAATAGTACTTATAATTTTCAAAATTCAAATGCAAGGCAAAATTGGTTAGCATTAAATTATATACCAGATAAGAGTGCAACTATTGCAGGCTTCACCACTCTTTATGCTGCCTTTATTGTCCTACAAACAAGAGAAGTTGATATAGACCCATCATGAAAACTAAATTCAAATAATGAGAAGGTATTTCAGATAAGTTCTACATAATTAGAGCCCATACTTTGGTCAACCAAAAATGGTGGAAACAGAATAGAAAAAGAAAATAAGAGGGCAACTCTTACTGAGCAAGGCGATTCTTTCTTGAGCAATTTCTTTAGAGAAGTTCACTCGACTTACCCGTGGCAAATGCCAGTGTTTATATAGTGCAAAAAGCACCAAAAATAAAAAGGTTAATTCCTACGATACTCTATTCCTTGATTCGTAGATTTAAACTACACTTAAAAAAATTAATTAATTAAATAAATTTAAAAATATATATATATTCATTAGAAGTGCGTTTTCAACTAGAAATGGTAATGCTAGAATAATAACTCTCCAACTTAAAGTATAAGGATCGGTTCAGATTAAACAATATAATTCTTTCGATGTGTTGCAACACTCAATAATTTATTTTTTTTTTTAGAAACAACAGTCAATAACATGAGAAAGATATTTTGATAGATTTATTTATTGGGAAATTAAGGGATTACATTATCTCCTCAAGGCTCAAACCTTCAGGTTTTTCTTATTATAATATATATATATATATATATATATATATATATGGAAAAAAAAATTTGTGTTTGTGAATTTGGATGTCAAGGACATTAAATTAAGGCCAAACTTTGGCTACAAACTTGGTTATAACAAATGGTTATAACTTCCACTAAAAAAATTAACATGTGTATATATTTTGAAATTTTAACCGTTGGATTTCAAGCTCTTTATGTTTTTAACACACTTGTCAAATTTTGTGCTAATCGGATGTTATTTACTATTCGATCAATAATTTTTATTTTTTATGCATAATTTTAGATTATAAAAAATTAAAATTTAAACATTTTATTAATGAAATAACTATTAATCATTGATCTTTTGGAATTTTGTAAATATGAAGGATATAAGAAGAAAATAAAATCCAATAATGAATTTATCAAAACTCACATTTAATGAAAAAGATATTGGTTGGAGTTGTAGCTATTGGCTACAAACTAAGTTTGTAACTAAATTTTGTCATTTAATTAATATGAAATGTGACATAGATTTGAAGTATAAATCCTACTATGAGATTATAAGTATCAATTGATTCTATACTATTACCACAAAATTAAGTGTAACTTGGACATGACTTATATTGAAAAAAAAAAAAAAAAAAAAAAAGGAAATGACAACTTACCCACCTATAGTTTAACTAAAATTTAAATTGCCTACCTGTGATTTAAAACTTGAAACTTTACCCACCTAAGGTTAACTTTTGTTAAAAAAGGGGGCTAAATACAATTTTGCTTCACTTTTATATCTCTCCCCTCCAAAAACACAAAAAACATAAAAATACAATATCAAATAATATCATAAAGAATCTTGCAAAACACTCGCATCATGGGTTTTCAAATTACAAATAAGCAACTTAAATTTTGATCAAACATCTGGTGTGTGAAGTGTCAAATTTCAAAACCACAGGTAAGCAACTTAAATTTTTTTTTCCTTTCTTTTTCTTTTTCTTTTTTTGAGAATTAAGCAACTTAAATTTCGATTAAACCCCAAGTGGATAAGTTATAATTTGTCCAAAATAAAAAATAAAAAAAATAAAAAAATAAAAAAACATTCTATAATTCTCTTTACACAAACACTCTTAAGTATGATTTTAGTTTCTAAAAATCTCTATCTAGTATTCCATTTTATATCTAAAGAACCATTTGATAGATTTGCTTTAACTTAACGCAAAGAAAATAAAAATTCCATTCTTTCAACTTGACATGTACTAATGCTAAGTATCCATACCATGGACCAAAGTTTTGTAAAGTGAATATGCTTCTAAGAAAGCTTGCCCGCTTATTAAATATGCCTCAGTGCTGGTGCCAGTTTTCATGTTTAAAAGGAGTTTTGGAGGTTGACATTAAATTCAATTATGACAGATCAAAATTTATTGAGACAGACTTAAGTTATACTTATATCTAATGAAACTCTTTACAAATATATCATTCAAAAAAAAATTATTAGATTAATATTTTAAAAATCTCATCATTAAAATACACATTTTTATTATTTATTGTGCACACAAGATTTCATGTTAATTAAATGAAATTTTACTATTCAATCAATAAACTCATGTTTAGTGAATAACTCTAAAATATACAAAAATTTTAAATTTAATCATTTAATTAACAATATAGCTATTTATTTCTAATTATCTTGAAATTTTGAAAGCATAGAGGTTAGAGGATATAAAGAGAAAATGTAATACAATAGTGAATTTGTCAAAATACAATCCAATAAAAAATTTGTTGAGTGGTGTAACATTATAGACAAGATATTTGGTAACCATTTTCAAGTGATGTTTATTAAGTGACACAGTATTAGGAGTCTTTTGGCTTAATATTGTTAAATTCGAAGTTAATTTGTGCTATAGGTACTGTTCCAACTTATTTAGGAATTTGAGGAAAGAGAGTGAATTTCGGCAATACCGTTGCCGAAATTCAACAAAAGTAGGAGAGAGAAATTTTTGATTTTCGGCAACACCATCACCGAAATTCCTTCTGCACATTTCAATTTTTTTTTTTTTTTAAGAAATGATATGTGCACACAATTTTTACAATAATTTTACAACATTTTCACAACAAATCACAGGTAATTAGTTATTATTAGTTAACATTTGAATTTAACACTGAGATTACTTTTTTAATCCAACAATAACAACCTGCCACTTAAAATTTGTTGTAAAAATATTGTAAAAATTGTGTGCACATATCATTTCTTAAAAAAAAAAAAAAAAAAAAAAAAAAAAAAGTGAAATGTGGCAATGGCATTGCCGAAATAGGAGGGAAAAATTTCCAATATCGGCTACAAGGCAAGCCCTTGGCCTGAGGTGAGGTGAAAATCCCCAAAGCGGACAAAATATTGTGTTCCCACAAAAAGGCGCTTTTCAGGGGACGAGCCCCGTCGGAGTATTGTCCGCTCTGGGGGGATTTTCGGGATTTTCACCTCAGGCGCTATTGGCCGATATTGGCTTGACACCCTTGACTCCCCACACGGTTTTGTTACCCTCGAGGGGCACGCCTCTACCACTACAACACATGTGTTGTAGTGGTACCCTATTGCCTTGAGCACAAGCTTATAAGGTATAGGGGGAGCGCTTCTCTAAGCGATGTGGGACTCTTGCACAATGAGCATGCCCACACTCACTAAGAGGACAAAGCCGTGCGGGTGTCAAGCCAAAAATCCAATATCGGCTACAAGGCAAGCCCTTGGCCTGAGGTGAGGTGAAAATCCCCAAAGCGGACAAAATATTGTGTTCCCACAAAAAGGCGCTTTTCAGGGGACGAGCCCCGTCGGAGTATTGTCCGCTCTGGGGGGATTTTCGGGATTTTCACCTCAGGTGCTATTGGCCGATATTGGCTTGACACCCTTGACTCCCCGCACGGTTTTGTTACCCTCGAGGGGCACGCCTCTACCACTACAACACATGTGTTGTAGTGGTACCCTATTGCCTTGAGCACAAGCTTATAAGGCATAGGGGGAGCGCTTCTCTAAGCGATGTGGGACTCTTGCACAATGAGCATGCCCACACTCACTAAGAGGACAAAGCCGTGCGGGTGTCAAGCCAAAAATCCAATATCGGCTACAAGGCAAGCCCTTGGCCTGAGGTGAGGTGAAAATCCCCAAAGCGGACAAAATATTGTGTTCCCACACTTAGTAACAAAGGTGTTTTTTTAATTTAGAAGAAAATAGAAGTGAACTTATTATTAAATTAAACTGGCTTTGTCAGCCTAAAGTACAAAAAAAAAAGCTATGGTGGAACATCCACCATCCAAACTAAAAAGTTTGAGACATTAACAACATGTTGAGCCAGACCATAGGCAAATTTGTTACCTTCTCTCCTAGTATGAGAGTAACGTAATTAAGGTGTTAATAACTTAGTGAAGGTAGTATCGATTTGTCTATGAGATATATTTAGAGGTCTTAATAATAAAGGTTTTTCTTTTTTTCTTTTTTTTGAGAGAATTTCAATATATGGCATCCAGTCCTAAAGATGGCCTTTTATCATTAGACTAAGACACCAATCAGTTTTTGGTATAGGCGGGGATTGAACCACAAATCTCTTATTCAACCATCATAGATTTTACCAGTTGCGCTAACTAGAACCCACTAATAAATGTTTTTCTTATCATGTGGTTACCACGATATATAATATGCCAATCAAAGCTATTTCTATCAATTTTCAAAAACTCTCACCAATCATTAATTCTAGTAAAATCACTACCAACCACTACCATAAACCTTAATGAAAAACCATCCCACTCCAAACCCCTCCCTATCCTCCTTTAAAAATATCTAAACATAGTTCTTTTCACCATCCCCTTCTCTTCCCTCTCCTCCCTTCTTCTCCCACTCCATTCAAACAATTTGCTAATTATTAAAAACTAAATTCGCATGGGAAAATACCAAAAGATTTATAGTTCAACCAACATTTTTTTTTATAATAAAGACATTTAAAATTCAAATATTTTTACCCCAAAATACTATTAAATTATAAAAGAATTGAACTAGTGCGAATCACAAAATATTTACCAAACTTTTAGCCAAAAGCATCTAAAGGCCCAATGGGCTAGTTCTTAGAAACTTATTTAGCAATCAAATTCAAAAAGCCCAATAGTACTAAAAGAGATTGCATAAACCACATATTTGAATTTTCACTCATCGTAAACTACAATGTAAACAATTTAGGACTTCCCGCAGCCCAGGCCCACCCACGTTTCTCTCACTAAACTCTCTCACAAAGTACGACAGTGGTATAAACGTAGTTTCGCGGCAACACAAATGGCAATTTCCAAATCCCCCATTTCTCCACACACACACACACACACACACATTCTCTCTAAAACCTCACATTCATTTCCAAAGCAGCCCCTCTTTCATCAGTCTCTGCTTTATTTTCTTCTCTCTCTACAAAACAAAAAAAACTAAAACCCTTTGCACTTTCCACGCTGCCGCCATGTCCGTTCTCAGCCAGCTGCGCTCCCTCGCGCCGCGGCGCATCGGGCTCCTCTCGACCCGAGCCTACGGATCGGCGGCTCAGCTCCAGTACGACTACAGCGAAGAGGAGGACTCCGAGGACGAGGGAGCGCCACGTCAACTTGGGATGGCTGAGTCCGAAGGTTGGGGGTGGGTCCCAGAGAGAGGGGTGCAGTGGGTCCTCATGGGAGACCGTGGAATCAAGCGACACGTGTACGGCGAGAGGCTCTCGAAGCTTCTCGAAGTTCCTCACATTTCCATGGGCACCTTGGTCCGCCAAGAGCTCCACCCTCGCTCTTCTCTCTACAAACAGGTCAGCTCAGGTTTTTCCAAGTTTTTTGGAAATGGGTGTTTAAGGTTGTGTTTGGATGGGAGCTGAATAATGTGTTTTTTTGTATTTACTATAAAATGTGGGGTTTGGCTTTTCTTTTTGTTTTTTGAAAAATTTAGGGGATATTTGTTACTTCATTTTAAACAAATGTTTTCTATTTTTAATCATCATTACACGTATTTTTACGTAATATTTTCCATATACGTATCTTAAGAAAACTAAAAATTATTATTTAAAGACACTACCAAACAGCCCTTAATATTGTTTGAGTTTAATTTGAGGTTACCATTGGTGATGATTACTTTATAAAACATTGTTGTTGTTTTTTTTTTTTGCCAAGTCGAATGGGCATGTTAATGGGATTTAAGTTTAACCAGTTTGTTTTTAGCTGAGAATTTAATTTTTGTTCCGATTAGTGATGAAAATACATGAAAGATTCAAACTTCAAAACGTGTGCTTGAGCCTTTGTTTGTATTTGAGTTTTGAATTTATGTGATTCGTGTAAGTTTTGGGTGCGTCAAGATGAGAAATTTGGTGTGCTTGAAATTGATTGGGCATGGCATGGTAGTAATTTTGTTCTCTGTATTTTTGCAATTTCAGATTGCAAATGCAGTGAATGAAGGGAAGCTTGTTCCGGAGGAGATAATTTTTGCCCTGTTGTCGAAAAGGCTCGAAGAAGGTTACTGCAGAGGCGAAACGGGGTTCATTTTGGATGGGATTCCTCGAACAAGGATGCAAGCTGTAAGTTTAGTTTTCATTGATTCGGGTTACTTGTGAACTGTTTGCATTCTAGTTATTACACTTTTTACTCTCAAATGATTGATTTCTTACGTGTTTTTTTGAATGCTGCAATTTATTTCTTTTTCAGGAGATTCTTGACCAAATCGCTGATATCGATTTAGTGGTGAATTTCAAATGCACAGAAGACAGCTTGTTGAAAAAAAATCTACGAGCTGGAAACTTTTCTCATCATCGTGATCATCTAAGCATGAGCAATTATCCTGGGTGTAATCTAAATCTGCAGTCACAGGACAAACAATTAGATTCCTCTTCTGCTGATTCAGGAGCTACCTGGAAGGAAAAGTTCCATCTATATTCAGAGGAGGTATCACCTTCTTCTTCTTCTTTTCTTTTTTTTTTTTTTTTGGAATCATAATTTTTGCCATTAAGGTATATAGTCAACCCCACAAAATTTTGGGACTGGTTATTGTATATACCAATATGGTATAGTTTGATGATTTTAACTTGATTCTGTTTATAATTCTCCATCTCATGCCTAGAAAGAAGTGAAAGATGGTCACGGTCACTGATTGGATAATTATTTTTTGTGCTGTTCAGAGCAAGCCATTGGAAGATTACTATAGGAAGCAGAAGAAACTTCTTGATTTTCATGTGGCAGCTGCACCTGGAGAAACCTGGCAAGGGCTGTTGGCTGCATTACAGCTCCAGCATATCAATGCTGTTAGTTCTTCACCAAAGTTGACCGCTTGATTTGTTTTCATCGGGTCTTTGGCTGCCCTCCTATCCATTTTGTTATATTAGTATATATGAATGAGAGAGAACCACAGAGAGTATTGAAGCACTTTCGGATGCAAATATTCCGATTCAGTTTTGAATTTTTGACGTTTTGAGTCTTTTTTTACCTACCTAGTGTTCATGCAATGTTTGTAAGTGTGATGTAGTTCCGGTGAGAGATGAAAAGCAGAGAAGAATATTGGCATGTATGACCGTTATTTATATACTTATTAAAAATATTCTTTTTTCGTTATCTGCTTTGTTAAACTTTGCTTATTGTTATCTTAAATTCTGACTGCAATATATCATTCTTTCTTTTTAATCCATGGTATGAGTTTAATTTCGTGGTTTTTCCTTGTCTTTCCCTTCTTTACATCTGAACTGATGATAAATATTTTGCAGTTTGTTGGCTTAAAGATAGAGAATGCTTACAATTTACAAAGACTAAAAATGTGTGAGTGCATCTGTGTCTAAGCCAAAATTCTTAACGGCTATGTATTGTATACTAGGACAATTTATATGCCAAATTGACCTTCTCAGCTGACTTAAATTAGTAAGATACTTAGAAGGTTTAGTAAAACTAGAAACTTAAAAGGTTTAGTAAAAGTAGAAACAAAAAATGAAGGGGGAATCAGACTTAATAGTCAAGAGATATTAAAGAGCAACCAATTTTGATATCTAATTCATAAAGATGGAGAGATTGAAGAGAATTTTGATATCTAATTCATAAAGATGGAAAGATTGAAGAGGATGTGAATCATAAAATAAGAGCAAGGTAAATGAAGTAGAAAAGTGCATCATGAGTATTGTGCAATCATAGAATACCTCTTAAGTCTCTTAAGTTAAAGGAAAAAATTCGTAAGACTATTATACACCATCTATGTTTTATGGTATTGAATGTTGGGCTCTTAAAAAGTAACATATTCATAAATTGAGTATAGCTGAAATAAGAATATACATGGAAAGATATGATTCAAGTTGAGGAAATTTGCTTAAAGATGAGGGTAGCTCCTATCTATGAAAAGAAAAGGAAGAGTCTTTAAGATGGTTTGGTCATATTCAATAGAGAGCAACTAATGCACAAATAAAAAAGAGTGAGTTGATTTAAGTTGAGGGAATGAAAAAAATGTAAAGAAAGACATAAATGATATTAGTAGAAGTAATAAAAAGTATGACTTTAGATATGGTAGAATTATGTACGTTAAATGTATAGATTTGTGTACATTCTTTTAAAAAATTTATACACAAAATGTTCACGATTTTCAAAGAATGTTCACAGTTTTTCAAAAAATATACACATTACGAACATTTAACGTACACATTTTTCAAAGATTGTACACAATTATGTACATTTAACGTACACAATTTTTCGAAAAACGTAACTAACTCTATACAATTAACATACACAATTTTCAAATAATTTAGAAATTTGTGTATCATACGTATACAATTTTTGAAGAATTTTTTAAAGAAGGTACACAATTTTGCATATTCAACTAAACATTTTTCAAACAATTTTAAAGAATGTATCCAATTTTGTATATTTAACTTGCACAAAATTTCAAAGAATGTATTGAATTTTGTACATTTAATGTTGGGGATATTACACAAAGTAATAATGAAAGAACAAGGTTAACATAAAAGACAAACAAAAAATAGATAACTTGGAGGCACTATAACGTTTTCCTTAGACAATATTTGCCCTCCACACTATTGTTGCTAAAGGGTTATCGCAAATTTGTCCCTAAGATTAACCAAGATATTGGATTTTACAGATAGAAATTATGGAGAATGACCACAAGATTTCTTGTGTTTCTCTTTAACTTATTTTTCAAGTGAACATAAGTCTCTATATATACTCATAGGGTTATTTACATCAAATATGGAGAGTTAAAATATTTCATAAAACCGTTCACAAGGCTTGAAACCTTTTCAAACTCTCTGAACAGTCACCAGAAAATTCTGCCAAAAAATCCTGATTTTCGATTTTTGATCAATCAAAAATTCCTTTCGATCGATCGATTCTCTTTTTGATCGGTCAAACAGGAATCGAGCAACGATCGAGACATCCAGAAACTCCAGGATTTTTTCTTTACCATTTCGATCGACCGAGGCAAAGTTTCAACTAATCGAAAATGCTTAACTTCAAATTTTCGCTTAGAAAATTCTAGAACTTGAATTTTACTTTATGAAACAATATTCTATAAACTCAAATATCATTGTTACAACCTATCCATGTATATACCTATATATACAACATTTAACATACACATTTTCAAAAAATGTTCACAAAAATGTATGAAATTATGTATACTCAATGTGCTCGATTTTTCAAAAAAATATAACAAATTCTCTTAGGTTGTTGCCGGATCAAACTGCAGCCCCGGTGCATGGTCATTCCAACTAGCTGGTGAAACTATGCTCTAAGCATTTATGATTTCTAGATGCCATTTTAGAAAACTCACTTGTATTCAATTATATTCATACAAAATGATAAAGTTCATTTATAATATCTTTCTTTATATTTGATGTCTAACAATTAATTTAGAACTTGTGTGACAAGTCCTTATTAACTTTTTTTTTTTCAAATGATTGTTACTTCAATTATTTGTTGCCTATAAGAAGTATTGCTTGATTTTTCAACTTATTTTCTTGTTTTCCTAGAATTTCTCCATGACTTTTGATGGAAAGCATGTGATATAATCTTTAATTATTAATTATAATGTATTAATCAGTTGGCTTTTCTAGTTCCTACCCTTGAAATCTTCAATAACAGGTTACAATAAAAAGATAAGAGTATTGCAAACGTATATATTCATTTTATAAACTGATAAGGACCATGAAATGTAATTAAACTATGGTAGGATTAGTTATTTTAGGTAAACACACTAGGGATCAAGGTCACGCCGAGGGGTGTAGGAATTTAACAACCTAATTGTAATAGAATCTGATTTTTTTGCCAAAGTAGTTGCAGTAGCGACAATCTTGGTTTGTAAATGAAATCAGCCTTTTCTTTGAAGTTTGAACAAACCCTTTTTAAGTAATGATTTTGCAATGGTCATTATCAGAAAATAGACAGCATTTATCATTATAATAAATTCTTTATTAAAAAAGAAAGAAAGAAATCGCATCAAAGTATCGAATGCGGCATGCTCACTCTGTTTATTAAAAAAAACATATTACTCAGTATAATAGTCTCACATGCTAAGACGACCAATGAAATAATAACCAAACAAATGATCATACACAAAATAATAATATATGTATACTTACAAAACGAAATTAAATGTATGTCATCTATCGCCAATAAATACTTAAAGACAGTCATTGAGTCTTGTTAAAAAAAAAAAAAAGATGGTAGTTGGGATTGCAAAGTCGCCATTTATTCATGCACCCTAAAGGTCGTGTTTGATTGGGATGAAAAGTAGAGAAAAAATGATAGAAATGACTATTTGGTTGATGAGGGAAATTGGGAGTCAATTTCTCTTTCTTTTTTTTTTCTTTTTTTCAAAAACCTTTGCCAAATAACCAATGGCAGCTTTAGGAATTTTTTTCCAAGATGGGTATTAAGAAACTTAAATTATAAAAATCTAATATAAAATAAAATAAAATAAAAACCTTCATATATTGACAAAAAATAATACGCAAATACATAAAGTTTTACAATTTTCTTATACGAATTTTCTTATTTTGAAATCATTGCATAATTGTCTCATTATCAATGCGACAAGCTACATTTCTTTCAAAATTTTAGTTAAATAAAAATTTTCTTGCACTTTTTTCTTTTTGTTTATAAAGTCCTAATATATTGTTAAGGGAACTAAAGTTTAAGGACAAAGTTTGGCTATATACTTTAATTATAACCTAAGACTACAACTCTCACTAAATAAATTAACATGATTACATACTTAGAAAATCTAATCATTGAATTACATGTTCTTTATATTCTTAAAAAACACCTGTCAAATTTCATTTCAATTGGATGTTATTTATTATTCGATCCATAAACTTATTTTTTATGAATAATTTTAGATTATAAAAACTTGAAATTTAAATATTTGATTGATGACAAAGTTATTGATCTTTGATCTTCTAGAAATTTTGCAAGTATGAAGGATATTAAAAAAAAAATACAATCCAATAGTGAATTTGTCAAAATTCACATCCAATGAAAAAATATTGAGTGAAGTTGTAACCTTAGTTTACAATACTACAATCAAGTTTGTTGTCAAATTTTGTTCAAAATTTAATTATATGGCCTAAATAAATTTAGGGTGGTTACATATTTTTTTTAAGGATAAAAAAATAATAAATTTTTTAAATTTTATATAAGTGTAAAATACTATTTTGGTCCATAAATTTTACCAAAAGTTTGTTTTTCATCCCTGAATTTTAAGAAATTCATTTTTCGTCCCTAAACTATTGAAAAGTTCATATTTCTTCCCTAAACTATTAAAAATATTTTATTTATATCTTTAAACTTTACTAAAAGTTTGTTTTTCATCCCTAAACTATTGAAAAAGTTCTTTTCATCCTTATTTTTGTCTCTATACTATTCAAAAAACCCTTTAGAAAGTTTAGGGATGAAAAAAGAACTTTTTAAAGTTTAGAGACCGAAAAAAAAACTTTTAATAAAATTTAGAGACCAAAATAGTATTTTGCCCTTTATATAATTTTATTTTTTCCAAGTTAGAGTGGTCCTGTGACCACCCTAAACACAATGTGGAGCCGCCACTGCCAATAACCAAATTGGTGTGATGCACCTCCCTAAGTATTTAGTATTAGTACCTAAGGGGTTGAGGAGGAGGGGAGGGGTTCTTGCAATAGCTTAGAAGATTTCTAACCATTTTACGGAAGTTTGAAAATATTAGAAGAAGAAGAAGGAAAAACTTTTTTTTATTAAAAAAAGAGTTTGTCAGATATGACAAATTAAATATTGACTTCTAAATTTCTCATTTTAAACCATTGACTTATTAGTCATGACTCTTGACAATCTAATCCTCCATCATCTATTGAAAACCACTAATTGAACAATCTATCTTGCAAAGGAAAATTTTTCACTAGCGCCTATTACACCCAAATTTTGTTGTGGATAGTTTGATTTTTCTTTACATTAGGTAGAGTGGAACAGTAGAGAGAGGAGATATCAAGGAAGAGAGAGAAAGAGAGAATAGTAGAGTTTTTTTTATTATTATTATTTTATGACAGAGAATAGTAGAGTTGGCAAAACAGTGTAGCTTGGGTGTAATGGGTGCCTAAGAAAAATTTCCTTCCATCATAATATGAGTAAATCTTTTAGTGGTTTTTAATAGAAATGGATGGATGGGGTTAGATTGTCATAACTTATGAAGATGGGGATTTAAAATGAAAAAACTAAAAAGTAGGGGTTTAAAGGGACTAGGTTTTTTTTTTTTAAACAGCTTTTCCCTTTATTAAAGATAGGATGATGTTAGAAAATTACAAATTTTACTTCTTGAAGCTTACAAACTAACGTATCTCCAATCATAAAAAAGTAATTCAAATATTCATTTATTATCATGTTGTTATCCACCCCTTGTATTTATTAGTCATTATCATAACAATTTGTAAATATTTTGGAAACCTTACCAAAGACTCTATTAGGCATATTTGAACTAATAAATGTGATATTTTTGTTATATATAATCATTTTTTTAATAATTATTATTTTTTTTGAAATTTTATTTTTTTAATAATTATTTAAAGTTAAAACAATTGAGGAGGGAGATTTGAAGCATTCTTCTCATAAGTGAGACAATGTAATTTCGCTGAGCTACCAATCTCTTAACATAACTAAGTTAAATTTTATATTGTAATAATTTGAATTATTTATAATAAACCCAGAAACTCTGGTGAATATGAACTTATGAAGTATTTGGGGTTTTGGGTTTTAGCTAGCAATAATGCGCATTGTATAGAAGCCAACTTGATGCAAGGCCAATAATCTTGCGTTACCAAAATGTCTCCTCCATCAAATCAAAATGTAAATTCAGCAATGGTTCCCATTGGGGAAATAACTTCTTCTAATGCACTAGAGTAGAATAAGTATGCATTTGGATTGCGTCCACATCCTTGTGTTTTTTTTTTTTTTTTTTTAGGAGAAGCATGTTTCTAAGTAATCAACGGGTCCCATGCACTGTTCACAGGACTCACAAACCTTTTTTTTTAACAAAATTTTCATTAAAAATGGGTCCCACAATACTATTCACATATTTAAAAATTATTTTACTACAATGTTTTCAGTTTTCAACAAAATAAACGGTATCCAAACAAACTCTAAGGGAAATCTTCTTCAATCCTTCTCCATCACTTGGTCCTGTAGAAAATGACATCAATTGAGTCCTACTCAAATATGGACTGGTTTTGAGCCTTCTTTTTCCTTCTTCATAACTCCAATACTGGAACAATTCTGTCACTCCTCGTAGTTAACACAGCCATTTTGGGGCTCCTTTTTACTTTAAAAGTGAAGGCCCTCGTACAAAAGCCATTTTCATAGTATAAGAAAGAAATCAGCAACACAATGATGTATCTAAATCCCAAAGCCAATCTCTCATGAGATTTCATTACTGACATCAATAGCCATTGGAACCAATATTTTCTGAAATTCTCTCTCACCCCAATTTATTATATCATATATGCTACTGCAATTGACACCCCTTCCCCCCCCCCCCCCCCCCCCCCCCACCCCCCACAATCCTTTTTTTTACAGTCATTGACACCTAAGACGGTGAAACCAAAACCGGAGTACAAACATACAACTCCAAAGAGATAACTTCTACATATATACCTGTAACACATATATTGAGTTAATCGCTATTCATCCATACGTCACGAAGGAGTTCATATCTCACAGTTTGATGGCCCTTTTCCTTTGATATCCAGCTGGGTTTTGATAGAACTTGTGAAGAACGGGAACCATCAATGAACATGGAAGCAAAGGGTGAATTCAATTCATCAAGCTCATCATCACTGGTGTTCGATTTCCTAAGCACCGAGGAGCCACTTCTTCTCAGGTGTGGTTGGCTTCCAACCTCTCCAATAATCTTTGCAACAGAAGCTGCCAAAGGTGGTGAATAGACTATAGGAGCTGCAATGCATGGGAAGTTCATCAGCGACTTCTCCCCTTCCTCCAGATGATCCTATATAAAACAAAACAAGAGCAAGAACACAGGAAAATCAGGCTAATCCTTATTCAATAGAAATGCAAGAACACAGAATAAAACCATGGCAGAGAATTTTGGTCCGGAGTCTGCCAAACCTCCTAATTCCCAAGGTAAAACTAGTAAGAATGCATTAAAAATTATCATTATCATGCACAGATGGAGCTATTCTTCTGAAGTACTTCTGGATGGATAGCTGAATGGACAGGGGCGGGGGGGAACAGATTCAATTGACTGACCTCAGAGTCCAGCGCTTCACACACAGCATCTGGAATTGGGTCTGGGCAAAACTCATCTGGAACAAAATTGTCGAGAACTCTCTTGATCAATGGCGCACCAAATGTAGGGCACACCTTCAAAAGTGGAAATAAAGCACCATAAATAACAGCTACAAATATTAACCATCCAGACCAGAGACTAAAAAGTGTGGTTTAAGTTCCAGCATTATACCTCTTTCCTAATGGATTCATTCAAAAGCATGTCCTTTGGAAGCATCATGAGATCGCTCAATGCATTAAGGATATGGAAAGGCTTGAAGTATGTTTCTTCTTTTTCATCATTGTCATCATGGTTATTTACATCTTCAAGTGAGTCATCATCGTCCAAACCAAATAAGTCACTCAGATATCTAGACCAGTTTCCAATCTGTTATACACAGAACACAAACGTTGAAAACAGTAAATTAGGATGTCCAATTTATATTTGCTCAAAACGTTGCATTAGAAACTCCCTGATCCAATGAGCTTTGGGGTACATTCTAAGGAATTAAGCACTATTGAGGAATGTCACAGGTCAATTATAAAATTGGAATCCAAATTTGATGGATCTCAAACTGCAAACATCTGATTTGGTATGATGTGATCAATATTTAAAAGTATGCAATGCATGGGGAAATGCAGTGTCTAAAAGGCCCTTTGTTCCCCCAAAATGCTGGCATTCAAGGGCAGCCAGATGTAGCACATTTACAGGATATATTTATTAACATATTAGGGCATACTTAAAGAGAAGAAGCATGAAGGAGTGATTCTACAATTCCAGGAAACAGTACTCAGTTGACACACTTAATTGAGAGGATCAAGAATATCTACAATTATGAGTAATGATCTGCTTTTAGTTAGCCTCAGAAAGTACAATTTGCATGGTTTACCGCATTTTTCAGTTGTGCACCAGCCCCAAAGCTTGATTTCCCAGCTGGAATAGGAAGAACCTTCAAATCACTGATGGGGTCAGATACAGGATCTGTTGGGATCTCATCTGCAGATTCACGAAGAATAGCATTGAGCATAGCCACATCTAATCTTGCCACGCATTGCTCCATTATCTACACCCACAAAAGGATGCATTTTAATGTCAGATTTTTAAAGAGAAAAATGGGGAGAGGGAGGGGGGGGTGGGGGGTTGATAAATTTTCATTTTATGAAGAAACATATTGAGAAATTAGTAGGGATAGATCCATGTATTAACAATTAATTTTGAATTTTCAAATTTACTAAAAGATGTTAATTTTTTGACCAACCTTTGTCATTAATGTACAGCAATATACCAACATGTGCTTGAAAGAGAGTGGAATGCATCTAAAAGTAGTACATACATTGTACTTTCACAACTTAGCATAGAAGAGATTTAAAAATTGAAGTTGTTTACATGTATTAGGAAACTATACACGGATATTTTACGATCTGATCAACTGACTTAATTTACAATATAATCAAGACAAATTTAAAACGGAGCAGATGATAGTTACCATTGCTACTTTGGTGGTCACTTTTTGTTCACTAATTTTTCATAATTCATTTGGTGCATTGGGATTAATAGCATCGACATATATTGAAAATAAATCACATTTTAAGGAATAATACTTGGACTAAAGTTCACATGTGAGAAAACATGTTGTCTGGTTGTGCCTAAAGCATCATTTAATTAAAATATATATTACTTATTAAGGATCACAAAAATATTAAAGTTGAGCAAAAAATGTGATGAATGAAACTCGATCTTAAAGCTTTTGTTAGTCTATTATGATCAGGTCAATTTGATACCATACAGGAGTAACTTTTATGCTAAACAAATTAGTGGATCTGAATGTTTGCCCTGATATTTTCCTTTAAAAAAAAAAAGTCTATTGTAAAAATTTACCAATCTAGACATCAGAGGCAAGCAGCCGCACTCATGCCCTCCAGCTCGGACAGGACAAAGTCTCTCACAGGCATCCCCGAAAGCCTGCTTCCAAAGGTCTAACGAAATGTCCCCTTGCTCTTGATCACCTGAACTAGACTTTCCAAAGTTTTTACTTGAGCTGGAACCCATACCTTTATGAATTGCTGTTGCAGCAGCAGACTGCATATGTGGAGTCAGAGTCTGGAAATAAAACAGTAAACTAAATCAGGTGAGATACAGAGGAAAGTTGATGCCTTATTTAAAACATAGTGTTTGCTATCATATAGTCATAGGAGAATTTAAAAATTGAATATAAAAGGGAGAAAAGGATTTGAGAAGTTACCTGCCACCAGATAGACTCAACGATTCGGGAGAAGATCCAACCCTCTATTTTTTCTAGTGCAGATGTAAATGTATGTGGGTCCTCCCATTTGCCAAAACTCCCATACAGAGTTTTTCCATTTTCTTCTCTTCCAGGAGAAGATGCTTTCCATTTTAGCATGGATGATACCTTGTTATTTCCCTTTACCCCACCATTCCTTTCAATATAAGCTCCAGCAGAGAGTGGTAGCTTTAGGTCCCCAGTGGCTTGGCTTATAATTGTTCTCAACACAACAGAATTGGACAACCAAAATGTCAACCTGTAGTCAAAAAATAGGAAAAACAAATGAGTTTTTATGAAAACCATATAAAACTTAAACTCATAATAGATAGAATAGAAGGCTTAAATACACTGTTGGTCCATAAAGTTTAGCCCATGAGCAATTTTAGTCCCTAAAGTTTAAGTGATCACTTTAAGTCCCTTGGATGACACGGCCAAACAAAAAACTAATACAACATCACTCTATAGGAACTAAAAGCAATCACTTTAAATTTGTTAGCAACTAAAATCGATCACTTTAAGTATTTTAGGAACTAAAAACAATCACTTAAAGTTTGTTAGGAAATCTATACTTTAGGGACTAAAATCACTCATGAGCTAAAGTTTAGGGACCAATAGTATATTTTGGCCAAAATAAATCTTATGCAGAAGATGATGCACAAGTTGAGTCTCTCAAGAAAATATCATATTCTTCTGATTTGTCATCTTTTGGTTATTGGCATATTTTTATTGTGTCGATGTAGAATGATTTAAATCAGCTTCAATTTTTTGTCTGGGTAAGACCATAGATAGCAAGTTCACACCCCCAAGGTGTACGATATTTCAAGATTCTGACAATGAGCAAATTCTCTTCATAAGTAGGTGGTTCTAATATCCACAATCAACTAATCATTAAAGAAAACCAGAAAATAATGTGGTTTAGATTTACCTCGGAACATCATTTCCACATGCTTTTGCTACCAAAACTAGTCCTGAAACAGAACTTCTGGCTGCAGATGCCCTCTTTGATAGAGAATTTTCCCTACTAGCATGAAGATACAGCCTTGAAAGGCGCCGAGCTGGAGCGTGGACCTTACTCATGGAACTTCCATGCTCAGCAACTACTGAATAAAGAGCAGCCTCAATAGAAGCCACTTCCCTTAATTCTCCCTCAAGCTTCTTTATTCTGTGATCCAATTGCTGGATTTTGCTGTCTAAAAGGGTACTTCTGGTATCCTTTGGATAAACTTTAGATTCTTTTTTATCATTGCTTCTGAGGTTTCGTGCAATGTGCAGTGCATCTCCAGGTACACTTACTTCCTTTACTTCGGTTTGCTGATTACTACTTACTGATCCATTGGTCCTCGCTATTTCTGTTGTTGACCTAACAGACTTGACATTCTTTAATCTGTCACTTTTAAGGACGTTGCTCTGCATTCCAAGATTTCCCCTGCTTAAAGAAAATGTATCGCCTTCTAAAGAGACTTGCACTCTGGCAGCATATTCGATATGTAATGGTTTATCTTCTGTAGAATGCCTCTTCTCATCCAAGTTGTTTATTTCATCTCCATTTTCATGTGGTTCCTTTTCATCCTCTGTAGCACTATCGTAGGTATCATCACCGGTTTCAGCCTCCTCTTTGTGATCCCTGCCAATTTCCTGACCTTTCCCATCATTTTTCCCATTAACTTGAGAACCACCAAACCTAGTGGAGTCTAGCTTCTTAACTACCGGGGAATTATTGTCTGGAGATGATACCTTGATAGAAAAATTGTTAGATATACATTTCTTGATGCTCTTTTGACCATTGCTTAAAACTGCACTCATGCTATCAGCAACCTTTTCATGAACTTCCTGAGTCAAATGCCCATGGTCATTGCTTCTAATGCTGGCATCAGAATCTTCCTCCATATTTTCATACACCAAAGATGAGGAGGAAGACTGAGCACCCTGAGAAGCAACATTTTGTTGTATTGGCATTGAACTAGAGTTAAGTGAGTTCAATATAGGAGCAGGAACATTTACTGGGCTTCCCAGATCAGAAGATAAGTCTATTGATGATGTGCAAGATGAACTCCTTTTTAGATTTTCATGTGATCCTACATGCGGCATCATATTTGATTTTTCAAGCTTCAGTTTTGAAGCCAGGGCATGTTCCTTGTTACCCCCTCCATTGCTATGTGTCACCATGTCTGGTCCATTCTGTAATACAATTCCAATTATTATATGACAAATTACAAAGCGTAAGTAATTTATAACAAAAAAGAGAATATAAATATATGGTACAAAACCCTTAACCAATAGCATGATGATTAATTTATAGGCACATGCATGTACTCATGTTAGGCCCACCAATATAACCAGAGAAGCAAAGGCAAATTGAATTTAGACAATATGAAAATTTTTTGCTATAGCATTTTGTCTAAACTTTATGTCCATTATTCATCTAACAATTCATGCACAATTAATCAAACAATTTACAAATCAAGTGCTCTCTCTCTCCCTCCTTCCCTTCCTCACATGTTTAAAGATCCTATTTATTTTATATATATATATATATATATTTATATATATATTTATGTATGTATGTATTTATGTATATATGTATGCATGTATGTATGTATGTGTATGTATATATATTTATACATAATATCTGCATATAAAGCCAAAGAATATGAACCTCTTTTGTAATCACAATGTAGATACAGGCACATTACTTCATTCATAGTAGAATCAAAATTGGCAAGTAGCAAGGAAAAGACTATGGAAGAAAAAAATAAACAAGGGTACCTCTTCATTTTGAGGATGTAAGCCCCCATTAGAGCCTAGAGCAGAAGAAACCGTCTGAGATGAGTGAGACGAAATATCATCATCAGTGAAAGATGCACTCTCAGCTTCCTCAGCATACTCTTCATTCATCAAGCCAGAAACAGATTCACCACCATTATTATCCAGCAACGTCCCACTCGATTGGTTGTCCCTCGACAAGGAACTAGTACGTTTCTTATCAACAGGTTGAATTTTGATAAACAAAAGCGGTTGATCCGTGTTCCTATAGTTCCTCTTGCAGTTCATTGGAGCACTAACGCTTAAGGTCTCTTTCACAAGACCATACTCTGCCAAATCTATTATGGCAGTCGCCAACAACTGGCCCTTCACGGTCTTATCCCTCCTGGGCTCATACAAGTTAAACTCCAAGCAATTCTTCTGAAATGTATCACCATCCCCACCTTTGACCGACATGTCCCTAAACAAAGTCACGGGCAGCCTAAAAGACTCATTGAATTCAATCTTTCCCTCACCAACAACCGACCCAAGTGATGGTACAACAGGGTTGGTAGAACCAGAATTCCGATCACCATTTTCCCATTGAATCAGGACGGAACGGAGTGATTTAAGCGACTGTGATGGGGGCCAAGGCTTAATCTCCTGAACATGGATCATATAATTGATTTGAACCGAGGTGCCACCCCGGTTCTTTGCTCTCAAGCCTAGAACCATGTTTTCAGAAAAAAGTTGAATAATTCCTAGTTATAGTTCCCACTTCAATCTGATCAGATATGTATAGTCACAAGCACCAAATGTCCCACACTTCAACCAAAAAAAAAAACCCAAAAGTTTGTTACACAGTAGAGAAAATTACAATTACAAACAATGAATTATCAAACAAAGAGTAAAAGATGAACTAAAGCAAACTCATTTCAAAGTTGTTCTTCCAATTGTTCAAGTATGAAAAAAAAATATTCATAAATAAGTGCTTTAAAATAAAATTATTTTAAAAAAACATTTAGAATAATCTCTTCTAAACTTTGAGAAAAAAACAAAAATCAGCAAAAAAAATGAGCTAAAAGATTAGAGATTGATAAGCACAAAGCTTAGCTATAACAGCAGCATTGGAATTTGAGCAACATGGAAATGTAGCAGTAAATAGTAATAATCAGCTGCTGAGTAATTTTCACAAATTGCTTTACAAGCATCAGATCCAGATTAATATAAACAAAATTTAACAAAAAATAATTATTCTTTGAGCATAAAATAGCTCAGACTAAGCAGACAAACTACAATGCAAGCATAAAAAAATTAAATTTTAAAAAAATTAAAAAATGTAGATGAAATAAAAAGACAATTTAGAAAAGTTACCAGTGAAGTTAGTAGCTAAAGATTCGGAGCAATGTCAGAGACAGCGAAAACGGTTCGTTTTGAATCCGATGGTTTACCATTTTTGAAAGAGAGAGAGATATTTAGCTGTGAGAGAGAAAGAGAGAGACAGAGAGAGACAGTGAAGAGGCTCAAGAGCTGTGACTTGTGAGTGAATGGTACCGACTACCCAGAATGTGTCTGATTAAAAAACAAAAAAAACATAATTATTATTTTTTTCAAAAAAGTGGAACTGAACAAAAGAGAATTTTCAATGAATTAATTATTTTTTAAGGGAAAGAAAAAATCAAAATGCAAGTTCTAATACTATGTAAAATGTCACAAGAATGGGATAATTGTTTATTATTTTCACGTGAATTTATTATTTTTTCTCCGCCCTTCACAATTTGTCATATAGACAAATAGGAAGCACAAACATAAATATAAGTATAGATACGGATAGGAGTAAGACACGATGATATAAGTAATTTTTGAAAAATTATAACATAAAATGATCGTTATAATATTGGTATAATACAGGTATGACATTGATACGATACCCTAAATAAAATATTAGATAATTGTAACACAAGTTTTGGTATTTGATGTGATCTTAAAATTTTTATATATTTAAATAATTGGATTTTAATTAGTTCATCAGCTAAAATCTTAAAAAAAAAAAAAAAAAAAAAAAAAAAAGGTTGAGAGTTGAACACTAAAATTTTTTATTTTTTTTAAATATTCAGATAATAGGGAAACGGCGTCGTGTTTATTGGATTTTATTAATTTAAAGTTTGGTCGATGTCGTTACTTATGACGTTTATTTTTTTTTTTATGAACACTTATGACGTTGGCTGAGATACGGACGCCTTGGCGGAAATGATTTTTCATTGAATTTAATAGGTTTTGAGAATAAATAACGTTAAAAGTATGCTTAACAGTTAAACACAGCTATTTGTGAAATGAAAGAGAGGACATTTCACACGCGCGGGTTATAGAGTTTGATGAACAGTGTCCGAGAGAGGTGTCAGTTGGACTCGCTCCTTTGGCTTTTGCCCAAGGAACATTTTGGAAGGTAGTGGTTTGCCGATTTACTGAGATATCGAATCAACAACTGAGTTGGTGCACGCTACCAAACTTGGAAGTGTCTCTTCCAACACACATTTTGGACATAAGCAAAAAGAAAGTGTGGAAATGTAGAATTGATTTTCATTTCTTTCTTTCTTTTTTGGGATTTGGACAAGTAATTAAATAAAATACAATTAGGTAGAAAATGGAGGGTTACTAGAAGAATGTCCTTTCTTAGCTGTGAAAACCTTTTTTCCCAATAACATGCAGAATATATCACATTCAAATCAACTACTGCATTATTTTTATGATTTTTTTTTCTTTTTTTGTAAAATAGATTGCGAGTTGAATTTTTCTATTTAGTGACGGTTTGGATTTAGCTTCTGGCGTCCACATTTCAACTCTTTTTTTTTTGGGTAGCCGCACTTGTTGACTTTTTGTTCGTGAACAGTGCATCCATGCACTGTTCATAGACCCACAAATTTCACTTTTTAATAACTTTTTCATTAAAAATGAGTCCCACGGTACTATTCACACATTTAAAAATTATTTTGCTACAGTATTTTCAGTTTTCAGTTTTCAGTTTCAGTAAAATAAGTTCTATCCAAACAGATCCTTAGACGAATTCCGTATAACATGCAGAATATATCACATTCAAATCAACTACTGCATTATTTTTATGATTTTTTTTTCGTTTTTTGTAAAATAGATTGCGAGTTGAATTTTTCTATTTAGACGAATTGATAAGAATCATAAAAAAATTTATTAAAAATTATAAAAGCTTAACCTAATCCATAATTTTTTTTATATAATTTAAAAATTGAGTTTAAATCCTAGATTTTTTTTTATTTTTTATGGAAACACTAAAAATACCAATTGAATTGCAAAGCGCTCTCAACAAAAACTTAAATATTTGTATTTATCACAATGTCACACTTATTATTTTTGAATAAAACATATGAAAGCTTACCTAACCAATAAAAGAAACTTAATTATTCAAAAAAAAAAAAAAACAAAACAAAACAAAATCAAAGTCACACTTTTTTTTTAATCTACATTAATTTAATAAGATTTCTCAATTCTTACTAGTGCATGTAATGCAAATGCATATGAGTTACTAGTTTCTTTCATTCTTTCTAAATCATTTAGGGTATGTTTGGTACAGTGTAATAGTTACTGTAATGGAAAGTTATTCATGTGTAATAACAATTTGGTTATTTTGTTACATCTTTATTATATGAATTAATTATTACAAAGGAATGACTATTCTTTAAATTGAAAAATAAAAACTAATCTTTTTTAAAATGAATGTAATAACTATTCCTTAATGCATACAGTATAATAAGTCTTAAAATTGTTTTCAAAAAAAAACTAAGTCTTAAAATTAATATATATATACAAAAATATAAATTTTCCTTATAATTATCTTTTACAAACTTTCCATATGTAACAATCAAACTTATAGATAGTAATAGTTATTCCATTATAATATCTTCTATTCCCAATAATAATGATTACTATTTCTAATGTATTATTAATTCAGTGTACCAAACATGCCCTTGATTACGGTGGTTGAAGTTTATGGGTTTATCTTAAGTATCATAACCATCATACACTAAAAAAAAACTTTTAAAGCTAACAAGGAAGGCTTAAAGCATGGACTTTTGACAACCTTTCTTATAAGGGCATTCGCATAAGCTCATTCAAAAATTTCTATCTATTTCAATATAAAAACTTACTTTCTCTATTATATATATTCACTCTTCAAAGCACTCCACATCATATTATCTATTTTACACTACATTTAATTAAAATATCAAATGCTCTTGGTGGTTTTAATTGTTTCTATTTTTTTAAGAAAAAAAAAAAACCACCATCCACTCACTTTCTTCATCCTTGAAATACATTAAAAATATAAATAAATAAATTCAAAATAAAAAGTGTCTGTATAAATTTATATAGATGTAAATGGATTTAACACGAACATAGACTAATCTGAGAGGTTTTAGAGGGGTTTTTTTTTTTTGAAGAGATGATGGGGATTGTTAATTGGGCAAAATGCGAATTTTCTTCTATTTGACAGAAAGGGATGTGAATGCCGTCAAGGAGCATAGTGTAATCGCTCAAACTCTCATGAATAATATTGCCCTTTGAGGGCGCGTGGGGATTAAACTGAAGGGGTTATTGCGCGTCGCTTTCTTGCTTGGTTGGCACTCACCGACATAATGCCCGGGGAGGGTGTAACCGACACACCATCCCAAGCAAGAATTATGGTTGCTTTTTCTTCTCTTTTGGGCCTTTCCCGATTCCTAATCCACAATTTCATTCCCATTCAATTTAAGGACTATAAACTGGGCTGAGTTAGCCCATGACTCACCCACGTAAACTATATATTATGAGATTCAGGCGTGAAAGTCTTTGATACTTATATTAATTTTATTATAAAAGATTTACAAATTAACTTGACATTGTAATTAGTGTCAAATCAATAACATAATAGATAAATTTTTATAATTATCATTTTTATTGTGAATTAAAAGTTAACATATCAATTTGTGAGACTTATATAATATCCATATGTTTGTTAAGTATTAGTGTGGAGATGAAACATAAATGAGAAAAATGATGGCCAGTTTCTTGTTGTATATAGAGAAAAAATATAAGCTAGATTTAATCATGCCATTTCCTATAAATTAATGACTTGTGTAATTCATTTTTAATTAATTTATTTATTTATTTTTTTTTTACTTTTAATTCAATTAAGGCTAGTCGAAATTTTGTGATCAAAGTCTTGGTATTGAATGTCTTATGATCATTACTCAATAGGCATCCTTAGCCAATATTACCTAGTATATGCATGAATGATAGCCTTTGTTGATTTAACATAAATTAATTTTCAAGCAATGCAAGAGTTAACTGAACTTGGGCACATCAAATCAACAATTTTCACCTATTCGTCATCAGGGGCTTTGTGCTTAATTATGAAACTTACCTGATGTATCAAATACGAGCTTAAATTTTACGCATATAATGTAACTTACAAGAGGAGGGGGTAGGTTGAAATGTCCACTTCTAGATGATCAATGCTGGCCCTTCATTTTCTACATAATTCTATTTTTATTGGAGATAAATGATACACTTGGAGCAATTTTGGGTAAATTTTACAAAATATAGCTTGAAAAAAGTTTTTATGCAATCTAGACTGGATTACCCGATATTGTTAGTTGATCATTTATGAGAAGAACAAGATTTGAATTCCTCTCTTCCATTGTTGTAAACTATCAACTGTTATTATAGTCAAAAGTCTTATAACTCAACTAATATTTTCTCATATTTTTAAGAAAGATGTTCAAGTTCAAATACAGTCATCTCTAGTTATCGAATTAAAAAAAAAAAAAATCAAATTATCAAAAACAAAAAATTACTTGTGTAATTTATCATGAGGATTGGTTTTACAGGTAAGATTGGACAGTCCTCCTTCCTTTGTTTTCAAATATTTAACTTGCAACGTGTTCAACCACATCTAATCTCTCTTTTAAGTTTTAATATTCTTTACTTTGAGTTAAAGCATAGTAACAAACAACCATGTAACCCAGTTTAGCACTTTGATTTTCGTTCCTAAAACTTCATAATTGGGTTAATCCGATTATCACTTATCAGGAGTAAATAACAAAGAAGATTTTGATCAGTCACCTAATAACTGTCACAGGATACAATCTACAAATGCGGCTAATCAATTTCCTTCTAAAATGGTTGTGTTACTTTACCCACAAATCCCAATCAATTATCAATGTTCTTCCCAATGAAGGACCGACATTCCACATATACTATCTCAAAACAAACCATTAAAGCAATTTGCTCTTTATTAAATAAATATTCTTGTTGTCGTTTGAGGTGGGTTGAATTAATAGGAGCCAAGCTTTTGTGTTTGTGTGTGGGCCGACTTTTGTGATTAGCTTCAGATTGAAAGCTGTCTTGTCTTGTGTGGCAATTCGTGGCCATCTCCAAAAACATTAAGCACAGTGTACCCTTTATATTTTATATATATATATATATATATACTTTTAAAAAAAAAATTGAAACTATATTATATTATATAAGATTTTGCTAATGTATGCTTCAAGAACACATAATAATTTTCATTTAAAAAAAAAATATCGAGAATGAAAAAATATTTACTATTTTTTCAATTTTCAAAAAAATATTTCCAAAAATTAAATAGATTAATGTGTGATCTTGGGCACATATTAGCCTGACCCTATTATATATACTTAGCTTAACGCACCCCAGATAGATAACGCAAGCAGCAGCAGCCAAAAAGAATATAAAGCCGCGAGAGAAAAGATTATTGCCGGACTAGGCAGTAGCACAAAAAACTGTATGTTCCTTTATTACTCTCTTGTGTGTTTTTTTCTCCCAAAAAAAAAAAAAAACTCCCTCTTTTTTATACTTTCGTCATTGCTGCATAAAAGACATAATTTAATGTAAAAATGAATATAATTAGTGGACTTTAACCATTTAATAAATAAATGTTTGAATTTTTCATAGTTTGTAACACAAAAATTTGTAATATCTTTAAGATTATTCTAATATTTTGGGTTTTTTTTTTTTTTTTTTTATACAAGATAAAATTTTATTCTAACCTAATCTAAGTGTATATGTGTATGAAACTCCCTCACGAAGACTTGAACCCCGACCATTTCCCCCCACACCCCACAAGCATTTATACTTGTGGAGTGACCATCGTACCAAGGATGTGCGGTGTTGGGTTTTTTTTTTTTTTTTTTTTAAGATTTTGTTAATAAATACACTAGGTAAGATGCATTTAATGTTTTATTCTATAATGTTTCTATACATTTAAAAAATAAATAAAGTTAAACTGTACATATATATCCAAAAAAGAAAAAACGCATACAACCCCAATAAATTTGTGCTTGTAAGCCAATGAATCATTAACATGTGTATTTTATTTTTTGAAAAGTGTGCTTTATAACTCATAATTAAACATTTATTAGTCTTTACTTGATGTGATATTAAAGTTTTTTGGTTTATTTTATTTTTTCTAACGTTGCTATAATCTAAAATTATAAAATATATCACATCATATTAATCTCACTACCTTCTTAAACAATGTAATGTTATATTCTTGTATTGAGATCATATTAATGTAAGATTACAATAATATAATATTACGGTGTAATGTAATAATACGGCAAACCAAACGCCCCCTTAAATTGGTGAAGGTATCTTATGCCTTAGGCATATAGACATATCTCTCAATGATAAGTGGATCCTACACATATGAGACATATCTCTCAATGACAAGTGGATCCTACATTATAATGAAAAAGATGTCTCATAAACTCGACCCATACGAAAATTTCTCCTTAACTTGAGGTCTTTCCAAGAATAATCCTAAATTGATTCTACTTAAATAAATAAAAGAATAATCCTGAAGG
Organism: Quercus robur; assembly: GCF_932294415.1. Lineage (NCBI taxonomy): Eukaryota > Viridiplantae > Streptophyta > Magnoliopsida > Fagales > Fagaceae > Quercus > Quercus robur. The sequence continues at coordinate 67,425,384 of NC_065535.1, forward strand.
GAGGACAGCATGTGCGTGAGTTACAGTTAATTATTAAAATTTTAACCATGAAATAAGAATTTTAGAAGTAAAGTCAATACTCCTTAGGCAAAATTATAAAATACACTCTTTACTTTGACCAAAATTCAATTCAAATATCTAACTTCATTTTCCTTCAATTAAATCCTTTAAGTTTTAAGTTTTTATTCAATTAAAACCTTCGTGTTATACTTCATTAAATGTTACAGTCAAGCGTCCCAATTTTGTTTTTGGTTTTGGGTTTCAAATTTTTTGAATTAAAAAAGGTTCAGTTAATTATCAAAAAATAGTTTTCATTAAAAAAACACACACACACATAGAGAAGGAGAAGCAAATCATGTAGTGGTGATGTTTGTAGGGTCGCTGTCAAGAGAATAGAAGCATCGAAGTTTTGGAATCAAGAGAGAAGCGAATCATACAAGTTACAAGCAGTCGAAGTTTTAATTTTTTCGGCGATAATGGCTCACCGATTCACCGGTGGTAGGGTCGGCACCGCTACACATAGTGGTGGTGATGTTTGTAGACCCAGTGCACCATTTCAGAAGATGGGTTATTAAAAAAAAAAAAAAAAATGGTATAAAGAACAATCACCCAACAAGACAGGCATCACATGCCAACAAACAAGGCAATGCTCAGATGAGAACGTAAGGCAATTAACAAGAATTGTCAAAGGAAATATATTACTAGCATATTAGTTTTATTTTGAGTATGAAATATATATTAGCATATACTAGAATAAGAACAAATTTGACAAAAATATATATATATATATATATATATATGGATTGGATTCAAGTTACACCTGGTGTAACTCTAGATTAGGCTATAATAGAATTTATATCGTGTATTAAAAAAAAAAAAAAAAAAAAAACAAACAAACAAACAAACAATGACTTTTTTTTTATGAGTCATGTTAATGGGTTCCTTTAGGGCAATTGTTAATAAACTATATTAGGTAAATTTTAACAAAATTTTTATGGAAAATATAAAAAGTTATCTCAAAAATTAATTGTTTATCACTTTCTCATAAAATGTTTCTAAAAATTGTTCCTAAACCAATGTTTCCTTAACATTTCCTTTTCTTTTCTTTTCTTTTCTTTTTTTTTAATAATGAGATAGGTCTTTTAGGGTCTGTTTGAATACAACTTATTGCTGAAAACTGAAAATACTGTAACAAATAAATTTTAAGTGTGTGAATAGTGCTATGAGACCTAATTTTAAAGAAAATTTTGCAGATATCTGTACTTGCGGATTCCATAAACAGTGCAAGAGACTCACAAAAAACACAACCGCAGCATAAACACAAACACAAACATGTTGCTATCCAAACTAACACTTGATAAAGGGTCACTTTTAAAAAATTTTGGGGGCCTTGGGCTTAGGCCTAAATTGCCTAGGACTGGGGCCACCCCTTGTTGTACCCAACACAATTTAATTATACCTTTGCATAATTTGATAATTTAGTGTGTATTTGACAGAAATTAAAATGTCAACTTAGTTTTGCTATTATTCATGGGCCTCACTTTTTGGTACTATTCGTGAATCTCACTTTACTATTTCAGTTTTCAACTAACTTTTATTTTTATCTACAGTATTTTCAGTAAAAAGTTTTCAATTTTAACAAAATTAGCAAATTCCAAACAGACCCTAGGGTAATTGATTAAAATAAACTTGGGGTCAATCTTTCAACCCAACACCTATATAAACACAAAATAAAAATGAAGGTTTTAAAATAATCCAACCTCCTATGGGATAAAAAAATAATAATAAATTTCAAAATAATTTTGGTTGTAGTCCGACATCGTTCAATCTTTTTTTTTTTTTTTTTTGGGGGGGGGGGGGGGGGCGTGGGGGGGTTTGTTGAGGTCTGAATATACCATTCAAAAAAGGCACTGTGCACAAAGGCCTACCACTATTATGTCTTAAACAGAAAATATAACTAAACAACTTTTATTCTACCAAAATTCAGCAGTATAAAAGGAAAAGCAAACAAAAATGAAAATTTACAACTTTTTACATTTCACATTGCTGTGAGGGAAGGCAGCCCAAATGCAGGCATACCTTGTGTGGCTACAAATTTCAGGAGGCTTCTTTAGAATGAATCTCAGGTGTTGCGCTATCCATAAACTTACAACTATGTTGTAGAATCTGATCTCTGATCAGAATCAGCAGTGGCTTGGATTTGAGCTGCATATTGTAAGTTCCAAAGGACATCTTCAAAAGAGGGACGAGATAACAATTCAGTAGCTATACATTTGTTTGTGATGGATACCACTATTGATAACGACTCTTGCGAGCAAGTGGTCAACACTATTGGATCCACAATTCGTCTTCGACCATCTTGACTGCCAAAGGATGCCTGTGGTTCATGACTCCAGGTCTTAGAAACATACCATCTCAAACAAAATCAATAAAGATGGTATCTAAGACAAATATTGAGGAAAAGAAAAGGAAAATATTCAGAATGTTTAGGCAATTCATTTTGATCTTATGACACTTTAAAAACATGACCAGTTTCGATCCTCATGTTTTCTAGACCAAAATTTATAGCAGCTCAACTAAGCTTTGTTAACAAAGAATTTGAGATCTCATTTCATTATCAATGAAGACAAAATTGATATTGAGATCAATATATATAACCTAAATATAAATTTATATGGAAAAATAAAGTACTCATCTAGAAAATTATAGATTTTATGTTTATTTATTTTTCAGACTGAAACAAATGTATAAATCAAAAGATTTGGAAATTTTATATAGTTGTTTCAAAATTATCATTCATCTGAATTTGTGGAATTCACCTCCACTAAAGCTTTGGCATACCATTTCATTTAGGAGAAATACTTCTCCTTTTCCAGTCACTATAGGCCCAACAAGTGATTCGAGCAATATGAATCCAAAGTTGTAAACATCATCCTCTGCGTTTGTTCGATGGCTGCAAAAAAGGAAGTAATAGAGTCAGCTATTTAAAGGAAGTGCATTAAAGAGGATATTAGTGGGCACTAGGTAGCTGCAGTAACAGTATGACAGTGGTGGTCATTGCATAAGTGAAGCAATAATTGTAGCAACAGTGGCAGTATTACTGCTGCTGAGGCGGACAGCATGTTAATTATGGCAGTGTTCATGGTGGTAGCAGCTTTGACAATAGTAGAGGTGAGAAGACCAAATAACAGCAAGGGGGATGATAAGGAAACTAATGGTACAGAAGAAAAGGTGTTTCTGATAGTGGCATGCACAGTAAATGGCACCAATGATGGTGATGTTGCATGTGGCAGAGTAATACCAGTATGAAGGTAGCGCTGAGACCAAGATGGAAGTACTGCTGTATATACCAAGAATTGGATACTCAACCTCAGTGTCATTTAAGCAGTGAAAAGGGGGCTCATCATTAATGATTCATTCTCTTTTTGGATCCAAAATAATACATATATAATGCATATCCCAAGATTGGATCCTCATGCTTTTTAATTGAAGAAAATCTTCATCAGAAATGCACTATCAGTTATAATGCAATTATTATTTTTTAAATCCAACATAACAATATTTAAGATGCGACTCCAGTAGATAAAATCAAGCATCAAATTGAAAGGTATTCTATTTTAATAAATCAGGCAATAGGTTGTATCATACCATGATTTCAGGTCTTCTCCTTTCGCCTACAGAACAAACAGAATGTGTTAGAAAAGACTGCTTGGTGAACCAAGATAACATTGCACACTCAACCTAAAAAAGCCAGGCATTATACCTCAAACTTTTCGATTTCCTCTGTGATGATTGACATCCCATAGTCACTTAGCTTTGCAATCCCATGCTCATCAAGCAATATGTTGTTTGTTTTTAATCGGTTATTCAAGCAACCAGGAATTACACCAGTATGTAGAAAATGCACAGCCTTGGCTACTCCAATTAAAATTGCCAGTCTATCTGACCATTTAAAAACCTTTTCTGGACAACTTTCTGCAAATTATATATGTAGCTAGATTACATGCTGACAGCCTCCAATATGTAAAGCTATGATACGTAAAATATATAGAAAAGCACCAACCCCCCCCACCCCAGTACAGACAAGGAGGGGCCCATCTTAATTCAAGAAAAAGAGTATGGTATACACACTAAACCATCAAAGACAGATGCACAGGTGCACACATATTTTCATATATGAAGCTAGATTAAAGTTTACTGTGGTGCTATACTAACCTGACAGATGAGTGCGATAATTCCCATTAGGTACATATTCATATACAAGAAAAACTTTGCTGCTACTGGAATCATCTTGTCCACTACCATCAATGCCATGACCCAAGAAGCCTACCAAATGGGGATGGTGAAGCTTTGAAAGCAGATCAAGCTTAGCTTTAAGGTTTGGAATCGAACATTTCTTCACCAAAGACAGAGAGCGTATGGCTACATAGGTCCCATTCTCCAATTGACCTTTATAAATCTAAAAATTTATAAATAAATAAAACAGAAGTTAAAAGAGCTAGCTGGCAATGGACATATATAATGTGATCCACCAATTGAATGCCACATATACATTTTTCTCATTGATTTCACAACAATTTCAAGATTTTTTTTTTTTTTTGAGAGACACAATTTCAAGATTTTGATAATAATAATAACCAAAATACTAGGTAGAAGTTAGAAGAGCTTAGGTGCTTTGACAAATTTCTAGCTCCCCCTTCATCTTACAAATAAAATTCCTACTTTGTATAATATGCCCCTAAAAAATTCCTACTTTGTATAATAAGCCCCTAAAAAATATGTATGTGATGCTCAAAATTAGTAGGTTAATCCAAATGAATCCCCCTTTTTTGAAGAGTCCATGAATCATCTATATTTTCGTTGCACATTCAACTTTCGACAGTTACCTTCCCCATAGAGCCTTCACCAAGAAACCTTGATGAATCAAAGTTGTTTGTGGCTTCCTTCAACTCCTCAAAAGAAAACAATCGACAGATGGGTGCTTGTGTCCCTAGCTTTGCTGCTTGAGAAATGAACCCTAAAAAAAATAGAGGCAAGGTTATCACTTTAGGCTCTCATATGCACCACAGACTATGGTTTACACATTTATGATTTAGTCTCTATTCATATATTCTAAACTACAAAATTGACAGAGTGAATTGGACAAGCATGTCTTGGATTTTGAACAAATGATAAGAAAATAAACTGATCAACGTGGAACTTACTGGCATTTGCAAGGAGCTCAGAGGAAATCCCAGTTGGTGTATTATCTTGCACGTTCTTTGACAATACATGCTGCTCCTGTGTCCTTGAACGGCATCTTTTACACAAGAGTAGAACTCCCAACCCCAAAAGCACCATAACAAGAACAGCTCCACTAATGACAGCAACTACTACTGCTATATCTCTTCCTCTGGATTGTTTACTGTTTATAAGACAATGCGATCCTTCATGCTGATCTTTGGAATCACAGGACAAACAATTTCCGTCAATTTTAACATATCTCTTATCTGAAGTACTGTTCAAGCAAGAAGGAAGTTGGCCTATCAACTTGTTACTAGACAAATCAACATACCCAAGTTTGTCACCACAACTTAACTCATCTGGAAGTGACCCACTGAGCATATTAGACCCTAAATTCAAATAACTGATGTTTGGTAAAGAGAACAAGGCAGAGGGAGGAGTTCCACTCAGATGGTTGAAAGATAGATCAAGGTGTTGAAGTTTATGCAACTCACCAAATTGCTCAGGAATCTCTCCTGAGAGCGAGTTATTGCTCAGTAGCACTGTAACCAACTCTTTGGGCATGACTGGTAGTTCAGAATCCAAATGATTTTCTCTTATATCCAATAAATGTAGATTGGTTAAAGTACTCAAATCAGGTAATTTGCCAGAAAGCTCATTGTGGGACAGGACAAGATCAGTGAGTGTCTTGATTTTGCTTATAGAAAAAGGAATCTGACCCTTGAATCCATTACTCTTCAAACTCAAAATGGTGAGGTTTGAAAATGAGCCCAACCAATCAGGGACAGTGTCATTGAAATGATTGGAATCCAGTGTCAAAGTATGAAGCTTAACTAGTCTAGATATCTTAGGTGGAATTGAACCATACATAAAATTTGAGCTCAAATCCAAAAGTTCAAGCGAATATAGCCTATGAATCTTATCAGGAAGTGGTCCCCAAATCCCCAAACACACTAAGCTAAGAACTTTTAAACTGGTTAACCTCGTCAATGTAGTAACAAAGGAATCAATAGAGAAGCTTTCAGATAGTGTCATATTGGGAATTGCAAATCCATGGAACTCACTGACCTTGACAAGCTTATCCCCCATAATTTTGAGCTCAGTGATAACACTGTCCTGGCATGTGATACTCACATGTGCTGATTTAGGCAAGTTGCAGAGGTCTCCATAGGAATTTTCCCAAGTTTGCAATGAGGAAGGGTACTCCAAAAGCTTCCTTATCTGCAATAAAACTTGGGTCTGGGAGGGATGTAACTCATAAGAGCTTGGAATGAAGAAAACCCATAAAAGAACCACTAGAAGCAGCAAATTCAAATTTCCCATTCCACGAGTGTTCGAAGCTGTAGACAGTGAAATCATAGTTTTTAAGGCAAACAGAATCAGACCCACCAAAGATTGTTAAGCAGTCATGAAAAAGAGAGCTCCATTAGAGAATTCACCTGAAAAAGAACGTACTTTACAGTGACTTGGAAGGAAATTCAAGAAACTAAAACCCCAAATTTAGCCTCAGATGCTCTCCAACGACTCTTGGTTAACCAAATTCGAGAAAACCCATGAAGCAGAAGGAGCTGAAATCCAAGACACTGACAGAAAAACAGAGAAAGAAAAAATCTTCCTGAGGAAAAATCAAAAGGGCAAGTTTTTTGCTTTCACGGAAAATAGTAATGCTCAAACTAGTTGGTCAAAAACCCATGTAGCAGCAAAACAAGGAAGCATGGAGAACAAAGCAAAGTTCATGAAAGCATTTCTCTTTTATATAAGTAATAAGTTCCAGATAGTTAACAGGAAAAACTTAAAAGAGAAACATTGGGAAGATGAATGCAATAAGAAAAGTCGTAGCAATAATGGGTTTTCTTGTTCACCGATGAATGTTTGCGTCAATAAAAGAAAATTGAGGCTATAAATGGAGAGGTAGTTGGAGAAAAGCCGTACAAGACAGTGTCAAGGCATTTATTTTTAATGCCTCTCAGAGAGGTCCCTGTGTATGTGAGTGACAATTAATGGGGTCGGTTTTTGCCTTCAAGTCTCAAGCGGAAGAGTGAGGACTGATACAAGAATGGAAGGGAAGGCACTTTGTCTTTGTCTGTGTGTGTGTGTGTGTGTGAGAGTGTGAGTGGACAGTGTGTGTAACTAAAATACTGGCAATTTTTTTTTTGTTCTTGTTTCTTTTTGGCATTGTCTGTTTGTTTATCATTGACTTATTCTCGAGAATGACCCTAGGATTCTTCTCTATTTGCAGGGGTGCCACACATGTTTTGACCTTTTCAGATTTTTTTTTTTTTTTTTCTCTCTCTCTGTTAGATTATTTGATTAATTTGATATGACTAAAATGTCCCTGCTTCTATTATCTTACCGTTAATATCATTTACCGTTATTTTTATAATTTACCTATCTATATTCTATACTGTTAATAACATAATTTTCTGTTTAAATTTCATCATTTTATATACTAAAATATCCTCATACACAGTAATGGAATTACTCAAGGGCTGAGGGGGGCCATGAGGCCATCCTCCCAACCTTTGAAAAACAAATATACTAGTATGTATATTAACAAAAAATAATAATAATAATTTTGGCTCTAAAATTTATATATTTGGCCCCCCTTCCCAAAAAATTTACAAATTGACCTAAGAAATCCAACAAATAGATAACAAGAAAAATCTATAATAATAAAAAATGCACATATTTGAATAATAAGAAAAAAAATTGGATAAATCATAAATCCAGTCTAAGCAAAAACAATAATAACAAATTAATTACAAATTCTAGCAAAAAAATCACAAAAAAAAAAAAAAAGAACTCAATAACCTTTACCCAATTTCTCCCTCTCACTTGAGAGCTCTATGCCCCTCTCAAATGACTCCATCCTCGTAGCTATAGAAATAACTCCTATGCTACATATTGATCACTCCATCCATACATCAGTTAGACCTTAAAAATATTAGGAGGTGTCAATTGACTTATAAAACTCTTGATTATAAAATCCTATTATTGATTTTTTTCAAAAGAAAAAATACAAATAATATTAATAAATTAACGCTAATAATGCAACGTCGTCAACCTCTAGTATTGATATTCCAATTTTTTTTTTTTTTTTAAATCTTTGAACAAAGAACTTCGGTCCCCCCAAGTTTGAATCCTGATTCCGTCCCTGCTCATACAAATTCTTAAACTCTCTAAAATACTTTTATCTTTTGGTTAAATAATTTTAAATTTAAAAACACAAACGGGTTAAAAGAGTAATTTATTATTTTTTTATAAGTTCTTAAATTTTAGGCTTTTCCTTTTCTTTTCCAATCTCACTTTTTATGAAATATCTTAAAATTTAGGACACTGTCTCTGTGGGGTCATAGAGCCCAGTGATATACATCCACCTTTTGTACTGGGCCTGAGGCCCATAATCGCGTATGAAGAAGACAGTGGTGATCATGGCAACCCAGGAAACTGTGCCGAGGACAGAGTTGTCCTCAACTAGCCAAAGCCGAGAGAGAAGAAAAGTGATTTACTGGCAAAGACAATCTTCCAAAGCACTCCAAAGAAAAAGGATAAGTACAGCAAGTAAGCACACTGGAGCATGGCGGTAGAGCAATTCCAAGAAAAACAGCTGCCTCCACATTAAATACTCCACAACTAATGCTCTGGCCGCATTAATGTGGAGAAGACTCCTGAATAGTGCTGCCTTGGCAACCGTAACACACAGAGAGCCAAAAATGGGTGTTTGATGGGACAGGTATTCAAGTAAGGGCTCAGATGATCAACAAGTGTGGGATCAGGATGGCTCAAAGGGGACTATATAATGGGAGAGACCCTCCATGAGAAGGGGATCGAAGATTTTACCAAAGAGAACACTGTAGCAGTCTGAAATAACTCTGTAACCATTGTCATTGTCACTTAAGAAATACTAAGTTGAAGCTCCTCGAACCAGTGCCGAGGATTGAATTGCTTGCTCAAGTCCATATTTGTTTTACTTATCCATTCTTTAAATCATCTTCAACTGTTGTTACATTCATTAAAACTCAGTTCTTCTACCCACTCTCTACAAATTTATTGTATTGGGCTTGCTGGGCTTGAATTTATTTATCCCTTAGAAATAGTGCTCAAACCCAGTCCTTACAGTCTCTATCTCACTTTATATATTTTTATAAGACAGATGAAAGTTGAAAAAAAAAAATCAAGAGCCAAAATAAAGAATTGGGATAAAATCTCTATTTAAACATTATGACACTAAACCCAAGATAAAAAATAAAAAGGATATAGAAAAACTTGACTTCATGACTCTCCAAGAGCTACTACTTTTTTATTTAACAGGTTTGGGGGATTCAAAATTAGGTTCTCAAAAAATCTAGAAGTTTTGGAGAATAGAACTAGTTACAAAGCTTGAAATTATCAAATTATGTGTGGGCTCAAATTACTCTTATACGATAAGAAATTATCAATTGTTTCAAAAAAAATTAAGTAGTTAAAAAATGATAAATTTAGTCATTTAACCATTATTTTAACAATAATGAAACATAACTTATTGTAAAATAAATATTAATAGTATAATTAAAAATACATAATTTATAGTTTAAGAAAAAGAGAACAACATTCTTTTAGGTCAATAATGGTAAGAGTAATTTTACATCCATATGGTATGTGTTTTTTTTAATGAAACCATATAGTATGTTTATGAATGTGATTGCAAGCTGCCTAGATAAATGAAGAAAGTCGATAAGCATACAAAGATGTCTGATGCTTTTCAGATGCAATAAAGACAAGCAGTAGCTTTCGCAATTAATGGAGCTTGAGTACAAAAATGTTCGCTATAGTAGGCCGTCTGACAATAGCATTCTCATCGTTTAGTTTTTATTAATTTATTTATGGATATGATAGTGTATTGTTAGACATAAGTAGGGATGGCAATTTTTCCCCGCCCCACTTAACCCGCCCCTCCCCGTTTCGTCCCGTGCGGGTTTTTCCCGCCCCACAAAGGCGGTGGGGCGGGGATGGGGCAAGATTTTAGCCCCACACCACGGGGCGGGGTGGGGATGGGTTTAGGCTTTTTAGACCCATCCCGCCCCGCCCCGCCCCTCCCCATCCCCACCCCGCTCTGGGTTACTAAAGGTTACAATTGTTAATTTTTCATACCCTAAAACCCTATTATTTAAACAAACATATTAATATTAGCATATTTTATTCCACACAATGTGATTCTCTGCCTTTATTTTGTTATATGTTATACTATGAGATTTTTATTTATTTATTTATTTATTTTAATGATTGTCTTGTTAAACACTTGGATATATTATTCAATTTTTTCTAAAAATTGATTTGATTTGATGGGATAAATTTAGTTGTAATTTCAAGTATATTTTTATTAATGAAATAGGTTTCATTAAAAAAATTGTACTAGTTGTAGGGCAAATTAACAAAAGCTAGAGTTTTACGGGTTGGGGCGGGGCTTCGTGGGGCCTTAAGGGGCGGGGATGGGGTGATAAAGTATTCCCCGTCATGCGGGGCGGGGCGGGGATGGGGCAAGACAAAACCATGCGGGGCGGGGATGAAGACCCCATCCTTCGGCCCCGCCCCGCCCCATTGCCATCCCTAGACATAAGGTCAAGACACTAATTGATTTTTGTTATAGGTGAGTTTGAATTCTATATTTTTTATTCAATGACAAATTTTTTTACCAATTAAACTAATTGTTCTTCTCAAAAACAAATTAAACTAATTGTAACCCACTCATCGAATTACTCAATTACATATAAACTTGCAACTTTGATATAAAATATATTAGTCTCTTCATAACTACTATGAGTAAGAAACTCTCATTCTTAGATCTTGCCTATTTTATGGATTAAATATTTATTGAATTCCTTTAAATTAGGCAGTAGGGTTATTTTTTAAAATTAAAAATGGACAAAAAAGATCCTATCTTTGAGCTGATTTTAAAATTATTCATTTATTCAATATACTTTTATATCCTTGATATTTTGACTTTTTATTGCATCACAATTTTTTTTAATATAATTTGATAGTTAGGAGAGTGGGGATTTGAACCATAAATTTTTCTATCTTAGACATCAAGAATACCTACCAACATAGTTATAAGGCTCTTGGCAAATCAATTCCAAGTATTTTAAGAAAATTGTTACCAAAAAAAAAAAAAAAAATCATTTTTTGACAACTTTTTATACTTCACATAAAATAATATAAAGACTTTTTAAAAATGATTGATTAACAAAAATTCTATAGGCACCTGTTAACTAGACTTATATAATAATAATTGGTGGGTTCCTCAACTAGTTGAATAAGATATTTGATATTCAATTTTTGTCTACATCAAAAATCGATGGTATCTTTGTTAAAAAAAAAAAATCGATGGTATCTTAATTTGATGATAAATAGAAAATTCACTAAAAGCAAATGTTATAAATTAAAACTCTATAAAAACATAATAATAACAATAATAATTGTGGCTTTTCCATCTGACTAATAAAAGGAAAAAAAACATGTTGAATTGGTAAATGGGAAGCATATATGGCATTGGGATTTGCTGGAATGAGGGCTTTAATAAAGTCCAAAATTCTAATTAATTGGGGGGGCCCGCTGCTCGTTACCGTTAGCCAGCCTGTGTTTGAATGTGAAACCAAGTTGTAAGAAAGCACCTAGAGTCTAACTTTAGAATCCCATGAAAGTCTGAAAAACTACTATAAAAATAATTAGAAAAAGATTAAAACCAAAGGATTAAAAAATAAAAGCATCCCATTCCCATGGTGAAATAAGAGAAAAGACATAACCACGCGCACCATTCACAAAGCCAGCAATATGCAATATGCATCAGAGAATAGCCCTTAATTTGTTGCATGCCTGATGCCTCCTACTCCAAGTTCAAGTTGTGTATGCATTTTTGTGTGGTGGGTTTTTTACTTCACGCTAAGGCACATATATAATAATAGAAGTGGGAAAGATCATGACTCATGAGTCTGTTTCCCAGACAAAGAGGCAACGTTGGTTTTTTTTTTTTTTCGGGGGGGGGCTACCCTACTATAGCTGGGTGACCTTCGAATTTTCCTTTTCTTTCTGATTAGATTTTACCCTACTATAGCTGGGTGACCTTCGAATTTTCCTTTTCTTTCTGATTAGATTTGGCATATCTGACTTAGTCAATCCAATCTTTATAATGAAACATTGCCAAATAGCTTCCATGCACCTTTTGATTTTATATGATTTGCCAGGGTCCACAATGTTTCTAATGTGCCTAGTCTTTTTGGGTGATCGTTTTGTTTCATTAAAGCAAGATTAGGAAGGAAAAAAAAATAGTTTAGTTATCTTTCATTTCGTGAGTGCAGATTTTTTTTTCCCTTTAATTTCTTTATATAATATTCTAACTCCACTCAACACTACTTACAAAGAAATGCTATATTCATAACATTTTTTTTGAGCAACAAACACATACAAATATTTGGTTTCGCTCGCACATACACACCTTATTATATTTGAATCACCCAATAAATTACTATAAGCATTTCTCTTATAATAAAAGGGTTTTATTAACATAAGTTATACGTTAGTAAATCATTTGAGTAAACTTTTTATGGGAAAATAAAATAGTGACTAACTTTTTTGATAGTTTTTTCAATTTCTCATAAAAAGTTTATTAAAATTGGACCCTAAAATACTGATTGCATACACAAATTTTTTTTATAATATTTTTTCATTTGTTGTAAATTGCAATGATTTACTGTGAGTAAACCAGTTTAAAATTTTTTAAAAATATATGGTAAAAAAAAAAAAAAAATTCGTGTATGTAACATTATTTCTCTTGTATGGCCTCTGTTAGTCTTAAAGGGCAAACCAATATAACCCCCAGTAACGGCTCCTCCTAGAAAATAGAATATAAATTCATAAATATTTGACATGATTTATATTCCTTTTTATTTGTTTGTTTATGAGCATAATTGCCATATTGATTAACACCTCTTTTGACAAATGATTAACATTAATCTGAATGGCTAATCATATGCTAGTCAAGTAACCGAGATCTTTTCCTATCATGTGCACAGCACAAACAAGGACAGACATAATGATGAAAGTAAAGTAGTAAACTCTTATTTTCAGGCAAGATATTGCTGCTTTCACTGAAAATTCAACAACTAATACTTATATAAGAAAACATTAACTTTATAGGGAAAAGCAAAAATGAAAACTAATGAGGAGATGAAGAATATCTAAAAGTAATTAAAAAAAAAAAAAAAAAAAAAGAATAGCTAAAAGTACAAAAGAAAAGACAAAAGGATGTTGTTTTGAGCAGCACGGACCACGGTTTGAGTGTCATTAATGAACAATCACTGTAGGCCAATATACTTGCATTTATCAAACCCAGGCATCAACTGGAGACCCATTTTACATCAACTTATATGACAAATTAGTCTGTAAAATCATCTAAATCCCAATTGTTACCAAATTAAACTGCTATGTTATTCTTCCTGAGGTTATGAACTTTGATGGGCGCCAAGTGAATTCACTGGAGGGATCCAGGTTATAGCCAATAGCTCATTGATCATTCCTTCAATTAAAGAATACATGCTCAAGTGAATTGGGCCAGTGAGTGCATCCCCTTCCACTATGTCTTAGATGCACTCCTGCTCAAGCCGAAGCAGCTGCAATTTTGTGGGCTTTAAACTTGGCTAGGTCTAAAAATTAGTGCAATTTCATAATAGAAGGGAATGAACCATTTGACTGGTCTATTTCTATTGTCATTAGTAATGTTTTTGATTTAAATTTGCGTTTTGCTAGTTGTGAGTTTTGCTAAGTTAGAAGATCTCTTTAGCAACTTGTTCTGCTGCTAAACTTTTATTTGTTTTTAAAGCTAGTTTCTCTTGTAATAATTGCAATCTACCTCCTGCAATTTTGGAAACTTGCAGATGCGATTGTCGTACTACTTTTTACTTAATAATGAAATTGCAGTTTATTAGAAAAATATATATATATATATATATATATATTTTTTTTTTCTTTTCTTGATGCTAGGGTCATCAGTTAGAATGATACCAATTTGTGATTAGCATTCATTTAAATGAAGAACCTATAAAGTTTAAAGTAATTTCAACACATTAATTTAATAAATGACATATAACGCAGTGGAATAACCATAAGTAAAATACATTCTATCTCAAAAATAGCATAAGCATGCCTAAGAAAACCCTCAATCCAAAGGCAAAGAAAGAGAAAAACTCTTTGAAGTTTTTATTGATAATAACAAACTTGATACTCGACGTTGTTACAACCTCCAACTTATAAGAAAAATATACACAAACCCTAAACACAAAATTATACTAGAAAAAGGAGAAATTTCCAAAATATAAAAACTTTTAAAAATTATGGAAATTGATGCACTATTAACCCTAGGAAACATCCTTCTCATTTTTGAAAATAGAAAATATCACAAAAAGAAATTTGAAACTTGTGTCCAGTGCTATTTTGCACTGAACACGATACGATTTGGACAAATATCTAGTTTTAAATACATGTCAACATCACAGTTTGTCCGATGCAAAAAAGCATCGGACACAAGCCATATCCCAAAAAAAAATATTACATAAATAACAAAATCACTTAGACATAGACCTAAACAAAGAAATTTGGAGGAAAATTGACATAGTCACAAACAGAGGTGATGTGTTTTACTTCCTAAATCGTTTACCTTGCATACCAAATTTCATACACTTCGATTTACCTTGCATACCAAATTTCATGCAATTTCACCGCTAGTGCTTGGAAATTTCTACTTCTACCATTTTACTATTTGCTCATTTTACATTGGGACTTAGGGTCAGATTGGGAGTAGAGTAGAGGGTAGTCCCTTTGTTCAAGGAAGGGTATTCCTTCTATATTAGTTCCCTCCGCCTGAATGGAATTCAACCTTTCTTTTTTCTTAGGACCGTCAGATGCCGCAAACTTTAGTTTGCATAATCAAAAATTTGGGGGTGAGGGTTTCTTTGGACCATTAGATGCTGCAAGCTTTAATTCTATAAAATGATATATATATATATATATATATATATATATATATGTTTCTCAATGTATTAGTTTACAAGTACAAGAGGACAAGGTTTCCAACGAAGACGACAGAGACAGCATATAATCTTGGCAGTTTAAGTTCCCTAGCAATCCCAGTTAACGGAGACAAGCTGAAATTAAGATATACAAGAATGAGATGTTTAACTAGTGGAGAAAGAAAACAGGGTAATGTGCCAAAAAAAAAAAAAAAAAACTTCATTACAGATCCCTCATAAGAGCAAATAATCAATGTGTTTGAGAATACACCATAAATACATTTTTAGGCTATTACTCAGTGTTGGTTACCCATCAAACAATTTTTGCATGAAGTACTTGTTCTCTAGAATTAACTATATACATATTATACAGCAGCACAGTCCACCATTTATAAACAAACGATACATAAATAAGCCACACAATCATCTAAACACTATCCTGGAGCTGGGGGGAAAAGCTGATGCCTGAAAGAAAAAATAGTACAGAGGAAACTATATATACAATATAACGGGTAAATCATCAGCTCCTTCAAAAGCAATCAAGAAAGTCATACTCCTCAACTATGAAAAGCCTAACATGTATTGTCATTCTCCTCCTCTAACCATACACACTAATATTAGCTTTCTTCAAAATGTATCACCATCACTTCAGTCACCAAGTGACAAATCTCATTTCATGGCAAGCTAAACCACTCTGGTCTCCCCAGATTGTTCAGATCCAAAATAGAAAACACAAGGAGACTGTGGTTCCACTCCAACTTGCTTAACCACTATATTGTGAGCTCACACCAGTTGCCAGCATATTTACAAAGTTCAAGTCTTCTTCCCTCAGATTCAAGCCTCACAATCAATCACTGAATCCCTGAAATCCCATCTTACCCTGGTATGCCTCAATCACTGCAGGGACTTCTTCCATAAATGGAGTCAGAAACTTCTTCTCAAAGTCCTCCTTCCTGTGATTCAATTGCCAAACTAAATCTATATCTTTGCTAACCAGACCTTTAGACATCAAAACTTGCAGAACAGCACATCTGGGAATCATTCTCTTCTCCATACTTATCAGAAATAAATTTGGGCATCTAGCAACATCCAATGACATCAGACCCCCCTTAGTCGTCAAGAAATCAAGCACATTCCGAATCTTCTTCTCTGAACAAATCATTAGCATTGGCTGTACTCTAAATGCCGTAAGAAAGTCATTTTCAGACCAACCAAAGCTCCTAAGAACCTCCTTTTTCTTTTCCCAATTCACTTTGCTTATTAGTGACATTGAACGGACACCCAAAATAAAGGAGCGCCTCATCGGGTCAAAACCCATATCTTTAATTGCACATACAACCTCTTTGAACAAATCAATCCTCAACATAAGCGACTTAGGTTGCATCATCAAGAGCCCTGCAACATGTTTTTCTGGTACTCCATGAGCCCTCAGAGTGGATATATTTGGCACCAAAACCTTCTTAATGTTGCATCGAATCACAAGGGACGATTGCTTCAATGCATAGATAAGATTCTCATTGGTATGAATAATCCCCCTAAGAAAATTAATGGTGGGTATTATCTGTTTCTTCAAACTAGACAATAAAATGAATTTATTTGAACAGATAATCCTAGGTAAGTCAGGTCCTCTAAGACCCAAGGACGCAAAATAGTCCATCTTGGGTCTTATAGTTTTCTCTGGATGAGCTAAAATCAGAGGTGGGTGTTTAGAAATCAAGCTTGCAATGTCAGCTTTTGTAAACCCGTAAGTGTTCAAAAGGTTTAGAAGTAAGTCTGGTTTATCAGTGTACTTAATATTGACAACCTTAGAAGCTGAAGTAGCTTTTTCTAAGGACAACCCACATGAGTTCATGAGGTAAGAGACTGTCAAAGATTGTTTCTCTGTGGAGTTTGAGACAGAACTGAGAAATGGCATTGTCTGGATATAACGAACATAACTGGTTTTTGAATTGAAGACTCTATTTTGCATCAGTGTTTTGCATGTGAAATGAAACATCTTTCTAAGGAAAGACTGGTGGGTTTATAAATTGTAATAGAAAGAAACTACTTACCTGTGGTTTGAGAGGCTGAATTGGAGTTGAAGCTCTGAAAGAAAAACCCTAGAGAAGGAAAACGATTTGTTGGCTCACTGAGTCAATGTCGTGAGCGAGCTAAGATGGAGGAGTGATGACCACTGGCCCAGCTGGGTTGGATTTGGGACAATATCTGGTCCAACCCATTTAGTCAGGCCCATCTCATGGACCTATGCACATTTGTTTGGATGAGTTTTTGGTCCACTTATTTTGTTTATTATTTAAAAATAATAATAGTACTTAGAAAAATATGAAACTTTTTAGGTCTGATTATTGAGTGCTCTTAGGGTATTTATTAATGGATCATTTTAAGAAAATTTTAATATTAATTTTAAGGAAAATATAAAAAGCTATCAAAAAATCAATTGTTTTGTTTTTTTTTTATAAAATATTTCTTAAATCAATATATTTAGGGCATCTATTAACTTTTCCCAACTTTTTTTTTTTGTCTCACGTTTAGCAAAAAAAAATATAATAAAAAAACTACCGAAAAGTACTGAATACCAAATAGACAATGAATATATCGCTTTAACAAGTACTAAAAAAATATAATGAGAATTTCAAACGTATTGTGAAAACAATTTGCTAAATCTACCTCGGTTGAGTGTTTAGGGTTTCATTTAGGGTTCCCTTTTTCATTTAAAACATACCATTAGCCTTGGCAAATTCCAGGTAATCCCTCTTCACAATGTGTTATGAAGACAATTTGTTTAGACGCCTAATTTGTAATGTCAAATTATTGAATTAACAAAACCTTTGGTAACCATACTTACTACATTACAGAAAGCTTCCATAAACAAGAGTCATGATATACCTTAAAAAACCACATTTTGCCTGATATTATTCATTTTAGGAGATTTGTTTTTTCTTATTATTAATCTTCTGAGGCACTAAAGACGTGTCCGTGCGCCAATTTTACGGTAGAATTGTGTGATATGTGTTGGAGATATTGTCCCCCCCCCCCCCCCCACCAAAAAAAGAGCAAATTTTTTTATTATAAGTTTAATTTTATAATTTCAACCTTGAGGTTTTGGAGGAAATTATAAACTGTACTGTACATTTCAAAGACAGTACGAAAGGCTGTCACAGTACAAAGAATTGAAATATCTTGTTAATAGTTTAATATAGTTTTAGGGTCGGGTTGTAATTAGTTTATTTTATTGAAACTGAAAACTTTTTGTTGAAAATATTATAGCAAAATAAGCTAAAAGTTAGCTATTTGTTTTTTTGTTGAAAGTACTCTATAAAAAAAAGCTAAAAGTGTTGAAAGTATTGTAGAAAAAAAATTTATGTGTAATTTTAACCCTATTTTAATGCTTGAATATGCAAAGTGACTTCCAAATATGAAAGATGAATATTTAACATTTTTTTTTTTTTTTGTCTTAACTATAATTTACTATCAAGTTTGTTATATCATAATTAAGATACATATTTCATGAAAGCCATCAATTAGAGTTACCAAAAAAGTACCATAATGTTAATGGTAATTATAATAACAAGTTTTTAGATTTGGACAAAAAAAATATCATAATATGAATGGTAATTATAACATTAGTAACAAAGGAAGTCCTACAATGGAAGAATCCCACACATCGATGTTGTGATATTGTTCTGAACCACTTTTATCTCAAATTCATCTAAAGAAGAGATCACATGTGCCATTTCATTGTAATAACTTCCCTCACTACTTTCACATGTGTCTCGTCTAGAAAGCTTTTGTCCAATATCATTGTCTTCATGTGCTCTAATAAAATTACGAAGAACCATTGTAGCAACAATAATGTGTTCTTAAATGCGCAAATCATAGTTTGGCATATCTTTCAAAATTCTTCATCTATTCCTCCAAACACTGACAAAACGAAGTGATGAATGGAAATAATTAAATTTCTCCTATGAATTTTGTGGTGTTCAACCTTGTTGAAAATCAGAGAGGTGATACCTCTTCCCCTTAAATGGTGCAAAGAACCCTTTCTTCATAGGGTATCCTAAATCAACAAGATAATATTTTCCTACAAATGAGAATGTTTATTATATTAGCATTTTCAGTACATAACACATACTTTAATACATTAATTAAAATTCAACATTACAAACCAAGTTGAGGTTTTGGAAGTTGTCACTATCATTATTGAGGCAACTTAAAAATATTATTGTGTCATGTGCTGGCCCTTCCCATCCAACACATGCAAAAGTGAATTTCATGTCAAAATCACAAACACAAATGCAATTGATTGTTGGCTCCCCTTTCCTTTCTTTGTATGTATGTTGCTTATGAACTGGTAAGATCATGGGGACATGAACCCCATCAATCAAACCAATGCAATCCTAATCATTGCCATAAAAATACCATGTGAAATTTGCAACATATTTTCATTGTAAAGATAAATTGAATAAAATTAAATCAAGATACTAAAATAACAAAGTACCTTGAAATGTGGCCAATAACTATTAGAATTGAGAATATGTTGTGACATATTAAGAAATGCACGATTAGAATGCTTGATAATATCTTGTGACATAACTTTGCCTAATGTAACTACCATTTTCATGTGTTGACTTATTGTCTCACCTAGAACGCTAAAATTTATCCTAAAACATTCTATTACACATGCCATGACCAAATACAACCAATGTAATTGCCACAATCTTTTCTAAGCGAACTCCTTTGCTATCCTCATATCCATATTGAGTACTCGATGTATTACACAATTTTCCAAAAACATGGTGTGATACTCTAAATACATTGCGACATTTCCGCTCATTCTCATGTAAAATATA
Organism: Quercus robur; assembly: GCF_932294415.1. NCBI lineage: Eukaryota > Viridiplantae > Streptophyta > Magnoliopsida > Fagales > Fagaceae > Quercus > Quercus robur. The sequence continues at coordinate 67,445,497 of NC_065535.1, forward strand.
TTGTACCCATTCATACCCTGTTTATAAATTTGTATGCATTGATACTTTGTTCATATATGTCTTCATGTAAACTATGACACTAGCTAAATATGTTGCGTGTACAAGCTCATCACTTATTTCAAAACTCATTTCCCTGCATATATGTGGTAATATAAACCAAACTGTACATATAAAAATTACTCAAGCAACAAAAGTTCATATTATTGTTAAAAGTCAGTAACACAGAACAGACTCAAAATATTTTCTAAACTGTCAGTTCATATTTTCTACACCAAACTATGTTGTTTATTCAATACAAGTCAGTTCATATTTTCTACATATTATTAGAAATGTTTTCTACACTGTTTATTCAAATCTGTCTCAAAACAGCATCTAGCTACCATCCTACTTGTTCTGCCATAGCATAAGCATATATGTTAATTAGAGACCCGAATAAATTTCAATACCACATGCATATATGTGATTCCAATTTTGAATTCCTATAACCATATATGTGATTCCAAATATCTGATTTCATAAGCATCAAGTAACAATAAGCAATTTTGAATATCTGATCCCAATAAGCATATATGTGATTCCAATTTTGAATTCCTATAATCATCAAGTAACAATCACCTAAAACACAAGAAAAATCCAAATATTTAACAATTGGGCTGTTCACATAAAACATAAAACATAAGTAATACTAAAACATAAGTTCTTAACTCATTCCATATTTAAATAAAATATAAGTTCTTAACCCTACAACATGTTTTTAAGCAATACTAATAAAAGACAGACTGCACATACAGAAAATACACACACACAAACAGACTGCACCTCATAATTTTCTCCAAAGTATCAAAATCACAGACTACACCTCATAATTTGATCCTCCATATTTCTCTAAATCCAACTACAATTCTCTATTTGCAAAAAGCCCCTTCCTAGCTATTATCTGTTGGAGAATCTTTCCTTCCTGTGATGACTGATGATTAAGCCTTTAGCTGCATGCTGCAAAATGAATCTTAAAATCCCCAAATTATCAATATCTGTCAATCCAAACTCAAATTCTTCAAGCTAAACAAGGCCATGAATGGATTTCATTTTAACCAGCAACCAAAACTCAAATCATTTGAACATAGCTGTGTTGCAGATGTGCTTATTATATGATCTTTCATAAAGAGAGGGTACTCATACCCAACTAAATGCAATTGAGTCCTGCATTGCAGCAAAAGAATTTGATTGACATATTGAGAAACATCTCTAACCGCCTCAAGTTCAAGCAAATCAACTAACCAAACAATAACAGAGCTTGATATATTTCTAGCATCTATCATGTTAGCACCCCACAACCACCCATCAAAGCCAATATCTGCCTTTAGGCTTCTCAAATTAATGAGCCAAAATATATAGAAGCAAGAAACCATGTATAAAACTGAAGGCATCTAGAGGACACAAATTAATGAAAAAAGAATGAACAAATTTTCATTGAATGTTTCATTTGCAGGTGTAACAACTAATAAATCAAAGAATAATGTTGGTCTTCTCTGTCAAGAATAAGCAAGAATCTATTTGAAACAAAAGATTCTAAAGGAAAATAAAGTCAATATTTGAGATTCATAATCTTTAACAAACTAATAAATCACAATATTCGACATTCATAATTGTCAAAGTATACCCATCATAATCATCAAAGAATACCCAAAAAATTGATCTCTAATCTTTAAACATCAAAGTATACCCATCATAATTATCAAAGTATACCCATCATAATCATCAAACAAACCCTAAAAATTCAGCCACACCCAACAAAAGGGAAAACACATTAATAAATATAAAAAATTTAAATACAACTCACTGACAAATCGGCTGATCTCCCTCACAGTGGCAGCATCAATTTCTTTGTCTTTCTCGATCTCTCACAGCCTCTAATATCACCAGTAGGGGTTTGTCCAAATAAAGGAAGAAAAGAGTGGCAGACAGATGTGAAGCAGATATTTGGATTGTTGGTGGGTAGATGTAAAATTGAAGAGCATTGAAGATGAAGAAGTTGTGGCATTGATGAGGAGAGAGTTGGGCTGTGGAAATTGAAGAGCTGAGATCTTGCAAGATACGCATTGCTGGGCTGAAGAGAAAGGGGAAAATTTAAAATATTACCGTTGCTAAACGGTTCACATTGGGCAAATAAGCTGGCTTTTTTTTTACACAGTGAATGGGCCCTATGAACAGTGAAAAGGGACCCACTTGATGCTAAAAAATAAGTTAAATGCAGAATATGCTGGAGAAATCAGTAATGCCAAACGCACGCTTAATATGTGCTTTCTTTTTGGATAAGATGGCAAGCAGAAACTATATATAATAAAAGTATAAAGCTGTTGCAACTTAAAAATTACCCCTTTTTTGTGCATGCACGTCTATGTAGGACACATTTTTTTTATTGGTAAGTTCCACACACACCCAATGGCTGATGGGTTTTGAATCCATGACCTCACTCTCTGTCTATCTCCTATAAAAGGAGAAGCCTAGAAGGAGCCAATTGAGCTAGAGCTCATCAATGTCTATGTACTACACAATTGTGTTTCACTCCCAAGAAAACAAATGAAAAACCAAGATATAAAGGCAGCAAAAAAAGATCTCAAACTTTATTAGTATTTACTTGCTCCTTACATAATAAAAGGAAAAAATATAATCAGAAATGAGAGGCTACATGGACAGAGAGTGAGTTAAAAGAAATCCATCCAAAAAATGAGGCAACTAATTATCAATAGTACCAGTTAAACCAAAAATCATATGCTGAACACATGTAAGTTCCAAAATCAAGCATAAAGATCAATAGATTATGCATCATGTCCGTAAAGAACAAAAATTTTGGTTCTCCTCGTCAAAGTCAGTAATGGAAACACCATTGTAACTACTAATTATGATATAATCTAAACACTACAGTGTATCTGTAAGCTCTTATATCAAATTAAGTATTTAACCAATTATTTTTCTGTCCTTTTTTTGGGGTGGTGGGTGGGAGTTTCCGCCGGGGGGCGGGTGGGGGGGGAAGTGTTCTTTGGACCATCAGATGCTGCAAGCTTTAGTTTTAATAATTTATACATACATACATACATACATACATACATATATGTTTGTAAATGTATTAGTTTATAAGTACAAGAGTAGAAACACAACAGGGCAAGGTTTCCCACGAAGATGACAGATACAGCATATAATCTTTGCAGATTAAGTTCCTTGCAATCTCAGTTAACTGAGACAAGCTGAAATTAAGATATACGAGGAAGAAATGTTTAACCAATGGAGTGATTGTTCTCAAGAAAAAAACTATATACATATTATACCGTAGCATGGTCCACAATTCCTAAACAAATGATGAATAAAAAAAGCCACACGATCATCTAAAGACTCTAAACACTATCCTGAAGCTTGATAAAAAAAATGCTAATGCATGAAAGAAAAATAGTACAAAGGAAACTATACCATATAACTGGTAAATCATCAGCTCATTCAAAAGCAATCAAGAAAGTTATAGTCCTCACCTATGAAAGGCCTAACATGTATTGTTATTCTCTGCCACTAACCATACACCAACATTAGCTTTCTTCAAAATCTATCACCATCATCACTGTCACCATGTGACAAGCCTTATTTCATGGCAAGCTAAACCAATCTGGTCTCACCATATTGTTGAAATCCAAAATAGAAAACACAAGGAGACTGTGGTTCCACTCCAACCTGCTTAACAACTATATTGTGAATTTGTGAGCCCACATCTGTTGCCAGCATGTTTACATAGTTCAGGGCTTCTTCCCTCAGATTCAAGCCTCACAATCAATCACTGAATCCCTGAAATCCCATCTTACCCTGGTATGCCTCAATCACTGCAGGGACTTCTTCCATAAATGGAGTCAGAAACTTCTTCTCAAAGAATCTCTTCCCATAATTCAAATTCCGAACTAAATCTATATCTTTGCTGATCAGACCTTTAGACATCAAAACTTGCAGAACTGCACATCTGGGACTCAGTCTCTTCTCCACACTCATCAGAAATAAATATGGGCATCTAGCAACATCCGATGGCATCAGACCTGCCTTAGTTGTCAAGAAAACCAGCATATTCCGAATTTTCTTCTCTGAACAAATCATTAGCCTTGGCTGTAATCTAAATGCAAAAAGAAAGTCATTTTCAGACCAACCAAAGCTCCTAAGAACCTCCTTTTTCTTTTCCCAAGTAACTTTGCTTATTACTGACATTGAACGGACAGCCAAAACAAACGAGATTCTCATTGGGTCAAAACCCATTTCTTTAATTGCACAAACAACCTCTTTGAACAAATCAGCCCTCAACTTAAGTGACCTAGGATGCATCATCAAGAGATTTGCAACATGTTTTTCTGGCACTCCATGAGCCCTCAGAGTGGATACATTTGGCTCCATAACATTCTTAATATTGGCTTGAAACGCATAATATTGCTTCAATGCAAAAATAAGGTTCTCATTGGTATGAATAACCCCCCTAAGAAAATTAACGGAGGGTATTATATGTTCCTTTAGACTACACAATAAAATGTATCTATTTGAAGAGAGAATCATAGGTAGGTCAGTTCCTGTAATACCCAAGGACTCAAAATACTCAATCTTGGGTCTTATAGTTTTCTCTGGATGAGCTAAAATCAGAGGTGGGTGTTTAGTAATCAAGCTTGCAATGTGAGCTTTTTTAAAGCCATGAGTGCTCAAAAGCTTAAGAAGTAAGTCTGGCTGGTCTGTGCATTTAATGTTGACAACTTTAGAAGCTGAAATAGCTTGTTCTAAGGACAACCCACATGAGTTGATGAGGTAAGAGACTGTCAAAGGTTGTTTCTCTGTGGGGTTTGAAACAGAACTGAGAAATGGCATGGTATGGATATAACAAACATAACTGGTTTTTGAATTTACAATTCTATTTTGTATCAGCGTTTTGCATATGAAATGAAACATTTTTTTTTTCTTTCTGAGAAAAGATTTGCGTGTTTGTAAATTGTAGTAAAAGAAACTTACCTGTGGTTTGAGAGGCTGAATTGGTGTTGATTGAAGCTCTGAGAGAAAAACCCTAGAGAGAGGAAAACTATTTGTTGGCTCACTCACTGACACTGAGTCATTGTTGCGATGCGAGCGAGCTATGGCAGAAAGGAGTGATGGTCAAGACAATTTGTAAGGGCAAATTTTGTTGCCTTCGTAAGTTTGAAAGTCAAATCCTTAAAAGCCCATACCTTTCCTCATATTATCCACTTTAGAAGTTTTTATTTTTTATTTATTTTTTATTATCTTATATAATTTTTTAAGTTCTTGAGATCCTATTTTGACAATGTAAAATAATTTTATGATAAAATTGTGTGATATGTAGAGTAGATGATAATAATTTGATAGTTAAGTAAAGGGAAATTGAACCCTAAATGTATTTATTATTAAAAACATCAAAAAATACAAGTTGAACTATAAGACTCTGGACACCAAAAAAAAAAAAAAAAAAAAAAATCTAACATAATTATTCATGTATGTTTTTTTTGGGGGGGGGGGGGGGGGTTGGGGAGGGGAAGTGGGGGTGTAGAAGTAAATACTAGTACATTCTAAAAGGCAATGTCATAGAACAATGAATTGAATTATCTTTTTAGTATGACATAGTTTTGAAATTTAAATACAACTTAGTAGATACTCACTTCTATAGTTTCTCCACCCAAAAAAAAAAAAAAAAAAAACTCATATATGTTGATGCAATTAATCATATGGTGAGGCAATACATTAAACACGTACAAACAAAGGGAATAGTTGGAATGGTACTAATGTGATGCTAACCCTTTTTTTTGAGAAAGAAGTGTGATGCTAACCTAAATCACTATGTTGCTTTACTTAGAAAAGGATTATGAGGATCATAACCAATAACTGATTATGATTCTCGCTAATACTTATGCTTGGTGGAAGTGGAACTTCCCTTATACAGAATGATTATTATTATTTTTTGACCCAAAAAAAGAAAAAAAAAAAAAAAAAAAGAAGCTTAATTCGGGGCCTATTAATGCTGGGCGTCCCTTGTTTTCTGCCATTTTCATCATTGCAATAATGCTGCTTGAATAGCAAGGATCATCATGAATACCGCAGATTATTCTCAACTTTAGAGTGCTGATTGCAAAGTTTTGAAGTTTAGGGTGTACATTGCAAGTACCTAGGGTGGATAAGTGCAATCAACCTCACTGGTTTTTATTGTTTTTTAACTTCAAAAACTCGGCCAAACACACTTTTTTTTTTTTTTTTTTTTAATGTGGCCACTGAGTTTGAAAATTTAGGGATAAAAACTGAGTTTTGATTTAAAATTATACTAAAACCAAACACCCTCTAATTAATTAAGTTTTCGTTCTTTTTGTTGCTGTTGGATTAAGCTAATTATTGACTCTCATTTGCCAAAATGTCGACCACAAACAAAGGATGGCTTGGCCGGGTTCCCAAAGTTAGAGTATTCTCTATTACTTTATAAGCCTATTCTAATCAAAACTGAACTAGTGGATTCTCTTTCGCCTATCGGCCGGCTTAAGCAATTTTTTATTTTATTTTTTAGAACCATCAAATTGTAATCTTGGAAGAGCTATTTAGAGCTATTTATCCCACAAAATGGAAAAAAGGGGGGGGAAATCTTGGGACTTATTAATAAACAAAAATGCCACAATAAGGTAACTCTATCATGCACAAAGAGATCATGTTCATTGCTTACCCTTCAAAAGAGGGGAATGGTATACATTCTGCAAGAGATAACACATCCTTATATTCTTCAAAGAAGAAAGATTAGAAAACATTTTAGGTACCAAGGATACCCTTCCTATTTCTATAATGTTGGTCCTTCCTTGAGCAATTTGTCATCGGAAGAAGACTCCAAATAGGAGATCACAAGATCAGCTGCTTTGCACCCAGAGGCTATTGCTTTGCCAACAGCCAGTCCACCCTTATGGTTACCTAGTCCATACCAGAAAAGAAAAATTAAAATTATTGATGGCATTAGCTGGGCATAACATAATACGGTGGACAGAGCCGTTCTTGTTTGTCTGATTGTCTCTGTCCATATATGTAGTACACAAATAAATATCAAGAATTCAAGATTAAAAAAAAAAAAAAACCACTCGGAGGATTCCTTAGCAGCAGCATAACATTTCTCAGTCAAAATCATTATTTTCCATAATTTTATCATTTTCACAAATGTAGGATAAGAAACTTCATTACATTTACCCAAAATCTACAAGGTGAATGTTGCTATTGAAAATAGTATTTCTGTACCCAACACCATCTAATTCAGTTGGATAAGGCCACAAGGAGATGAGTTCGGTTCTTCTTCAGGGCTGTATGTAATCCTATCATTTCATGGACAAACCTTAGGACAAGGAATTCAAGGAAAACAGTAAGAAGAACGGTAACAATACAGATCCTCCAGTTTTTGTTGCAATGTCATTAACTAGCATGCTAAGACAGCATAAATGGAGATATTCACAACTTATAGTGATGTAATAGTAGGATGTGTTGTTATTTTCTTACATGAATGTCTTAAAAAGCCTAATAGAAACCTGATCATGTTTAACAACTCTTGAAGCTAAGGCATATTAAGATCTTACAAGTTTATTAAATTTGAAAAGTTGGCCATCGACTCCCTAGAAACTTCAGTTGGTTTGGCCCAATCCATGGGCGTCCACAGGGATTGCTAGTTTATTAAGATCTTAAAAGTTTATTATCTAAATTTGATTGCAATTTCCCATAAAAGCGACCGCCCTTGAAGTTAGGCACTATTCCTAGAAAAATAATCGTTCTTTCTTTGTCAATAAATGTTCAACATTAAGTACACGTTGGATGATTCTGTTCACTCTCTCCTTCACAGAAGATTGCTCTCAAGGGACCTATCTTACACCCTAGTTATTAAAGCATGGAAATATACCAAGTGTTCTAATAACAGTGTAGTCATTGATGTGTATTAAGGAGAATAAGACAAGCCGTTTTATCCACTTTCACATTCATATATAAGTTCAATTCAATAAGGTAATTATTTTTCATATACCTTTTTTTTTTGGATAAGTATTTTCATATACTTTTCATTGAATTCCTTCACTTATAATAAGTTGATTTTTGTATTGGTCTAAATTTGAAGTTCTAGTTATTTAATAATAATATAACTTTAGGAAACGGCAGGATCAGCCAGCCCTTCATCCAGCTGGAGATTGAAAATGATTGCTTATCCAAATTACAAGTTATTACATGCAAGCTTCAAGTTGATAAGTGATTACCTGCATAGAAGAATCCAGGAAGATTTTTCTCTATCGTTTCAATTGCTTCTAGAACTGAACCATAGTTACGACCATACAAGGGAAATGCTTTACTCCAGTAGAAATGACTGCCATTAAGTACACTTCACAATATAAGAACAAACTTAAATAAAGAAATATGGTAATTTACAGGATTTAACATATTCATTTCCAAAATTTACCACCTAAAGAAAAAGGAAAAATGAAAAAGAAGAAATATTGGTTTTATACTTTACAAATGTGGGCTCTCCCTCTGCTCCCAACAATTGCTTGATGTCAGAAGAAACAATCTTCTTCAACTCATCCCTAGCAATATAGGTAACAGGAGAAAAATGTTAGTTGACGGGAATATATAATTAGAACAGAAATAAGTAGAATGACTAGAACTTGATGTAAAAGATATAACAGTAAAGGATATGATACATAATTTATTTGTTAAATCAAAAGCATGGAAGCTTCCCATACGTAGAAGCTTTAGCTAGATCACTGTTTCGACTTCCCCCAACAAAGGTTGTATAAAGATATAGGTCATTAGGTGCACGATCTGGAAACATCATTGAAGAAAAGAGTGTTCCTGTACAGCAAATTACATACAGTTGAAACATTAGAAGAATAATTTAGATTGTTCACGTTTAGTGAGCCAGAGCCAAGCATTACCAAGGGTTTTTAGACCATTTTGTTGCTCCTTAGAAGGAACAAGAACTCCAAATCCCTCAAGTGGTCTCTTGACATTCTCCTTCTTAAAGGTTGTGATTAAAACAGATACTGGCATGTAAGTCACCTGCAATATGACCACCAGAGAGTGTAAGTCACCTGCAATATCATTAAGATTGAAAAGAACTTTTTTTCAGGCACCAAAAGTATTTGTTGAAGACTATAACTTGTTTAGTTATACCATTTACAGGTATAAAGATTAATTGAATGTCAATTTAGAGGAAAGTTATCTCTGTTTAGATACTCAACCTGAAAGGAAAGCACCTACTACCTGATGCATCATAATTCAAGTCAAACTTAAGGAATAGATACCTCAGGAAGAATGTCAAGTGGAAAGAGCGTTCCTCTTTTGGTGATCTTCATTTCTTTGACATTACTTAATGGAGCCTATAATAATTTAAGCTCCTTGTCAGTCAACAATGTTTCTTTCTTGGCAATATATATATGTGTGTGTGTGTATATATATAATGCGGCAAGTGTGAGCAGGTGAAACTACATTCCAGAATACAGAAGCATCTTCCATGCAAGTCATGTGGCTAACGTGTAAGTATACATAATTTAGAAGCATTATAGTGCTCTGTGGCAATCCAACAACTGCCATGTGAAATGGATATATTTTCTTTCTTGTTCTATTTCATTTATTCTTGTTTTATTTCTTTCAAATCAACTCGCATCAAGCTGCATAAGCTTCAGCAGCAGCAACATCAGACAAATAAATCATACATTTTTTTGAGAATGTTAAAAATACATATTCCATGGTCTTGCAAATAAATGAGAAAAAAATGTTTCTGAGAAAATATGTATACTGACCGTCATGATTACAGCATCAACAGATAAACGTTGTAAATGCTTGTCATGGTCAGAAGCATAATAAACTGACCAATTTTCTAATGCAGACTTCCCATCACAGCTGTAAGATAGTGACAAGACCTTTGAGTTCAGTTTCACATCATCTTTGCCAAGCTCTTTACACAACATATCAGTTAGTGTCTGCAAAAGACCAAGATCAGAATACAAGAACCAAGTATTTATTCTAAAAACTAGCAATGCGTAAAATAAGATCACATTAAGCATTACATTCCTACATCTACAAGAAGCATGCTACACCTGAGTGATGTCAGGTACAGCATGCAAAATTACATAAATTCTTAAGAGGTATCAGTACCTGCATTCCACCATGAAAGGAAAATGAACCACGCTGAGGTTTCTTTTTTTCTAAAGTACCCTTTGTTTCACCACTTTTTACCCTTTTGGCAGATATCTTAGATTGAAGCAGCCCAGCTATAATGGAGCCAAACCTGACAGAGTAGAAAATAGGCCAATTATAGAAATTGATCATGAAACAAGCATCAATAAACAGAATATCAATATGCATATGTTATTAATAATTATAGATCACAATAGTTCATCCTGCCAATTCAATTACAGAAAGTTGTACCAAATTAGGTCCTAAAGAATGGTTGCGAGAAGTCAGTGAGGAATGTGGCTATAGAAGTACAACGTTATTTGCAACTAAAGAAGACATCAAGTACCAAGAGAAATAGACCAAATTTTAAAGTGCTCATGTAACTGTTAAATAATAAAATATATTCTTTGTAGCCAGATGTATCACGAATTCTTCTATAAAGAGACAAATCTCTTAAGGTCAACTGAATCATGAGCCATGACTCAAGTATAAATTCTCTTCTAACAATAGGATAGGCAAAGGCAGGGTTTGTACAGAATGACACAACTGACAGCGAATCCAGATTCAAACAAACAGTTAAGTCAAAAAAAAAAATCTTTGGCAATATAATCAATTGTAAAATTTAGAAACAGCATAAAGTACACAGTACCTTTGTTCTAGATTCCACAGATCTGGGAAAGAATGCCGGATCTATTTGAAACATTAAGAAAGCAATAAAAAGAGGTTATTGAACAAATGAAAATGAATAAGCATCAACAGTTGAAGTCATAACATAAAGAAGTCATGGCTCATAAAAGCAGCTCTCTAAAACTAAAAGTTTCCGATTGCCCAAAAAACAAAGATTAATGCAGGATAAATACACCACACGTATGCACAGGCATCTTCTTTAGTTAGTGACATAATTGATCAATTGAAAAAAAAAAAAAAAAAAAAAAAAAATCCTATGCTTGTGCTTCTTAGCAATGATAAGTAGTAGGTAGTCCAAAGATCTTAGACATTACTCACAGAAAGAGATTCGGGATCTCCAGCACTTGTGCCCGCAACAAAAGGGTCAATGAGATAATCAACAACCTTACAAGTGAAAAGCACTAATTAGAAATGCATTAAATATTTCCATCTATCAATTTCAGGAAGAACAAAAGATTTGTGCTACATAAACATCATTTCATGTATAGAAATGTATGTATTACAGATTAATGGTGTTACAATACAATTAATACCTCTTTCCCAAAATGACGCTCAAAGAACCCACCCACACTACAAGAGAACAAATAGCAAATAAGAAAACAAAGGGACTACTGTAAATAGTAACAAACAAAGAAGAGAAAAAGTATGAGCAGAAAACTTAAAATTACATATTTTTAGGGTTATCACCTTTCCTGTGTATAGTCATCAGAAACTTTTGAGGAGTTAATTTTCTTCCACAAAAATGGCTCAAGAATGATTTGAAACTGCACACACAGAAATGCACATATCACTATACTCAAAAGGAGAGAGAGAAAGAGTTGTACTATGCTCCTTGAACTTGAAGAATGCTCACAGAAAAGATGTGCAGTGTAAAAGAAAAAAAAAATCTAATTGGGTTCCACTTTATGCAATTAAAAATTACCTTGGCAATTCAGATGCAATTTGTATACTTGTGTATTAATTCCCCAATTGTAAATAAGTTTAGAAATATATGCTTTATCAGATACGATTCTTCTAGTTTTGAATTGGCTGTCCACTTGAAAGATTTTCAAGCAAAAAGATACAGATCAACTAAGCCAAGTTTTGTACTAAGCCTTCCAAAGTGAGTTTTGTACTTTTAAATTGTATAAAATGTCTCAAGAGTTGTAGAGAGTAATAATACAAGGCAAACACTAGCAAAATAGAAACTATCAAGGTGTGCCCTCCTATTTTCCGAATTCTTACAACAATTACAGGCCATGTACAATATTTAATATAAGTGACCTTAATATTTCCTTTTTTTTTAATAAAAAAAAAAAAATTGTGGGTAAAAAAAACCTTAATATTTCTCCACAAGTATACTTTTGTGGGAAGTCTTATGCTCTAGCATGTCAAGTGTCAAGAGCTATATATATAGAATTTCATGAGTTTTTATTATTATTATTATTATTTTTTAAAGTTAATATAAGTGTCCAAGGGGGTGTAACCCAAGTACACAGAGTATACAAAAAAGCACACTGCATACCCTTGAAAAAATAAAATAAAGACAATTCCAGAAATTGAAGATAACGACCTAATGACCTTAAGTGTGCAATGAAACAGCACAGAGAACTTGTAGCTTCTTATTTGCGCACTTTGTGTGGGGCCATTATTATCATTTAACTGTAGTGAACTCTTGGTGCCGTTAGATCATGAATCTCACATCTCATGTGCATAGTTGCCGGTTGCCATATTCTACCCAAACTTGCCAGTTTCAAAATCTTAGGAATTCATTTGATTAGATGCATATGAATGCACATATGATACATCAGGAAGCCTAGATCTTTGTTATGAATACATTATTTCTTGCAACAACCTTTGTCAACACAAAAACAAAACATGTAATGATTATTGTCAATGGACCCAAAAACATTGCAAATTAATATATATATATATATATATATATATATTTTTTTTTTTTTATATAATGGAAATTTTCTAAGGTTGAAGTGGTTTCTGAACATGTTTTGGAAACAAACCTTTGATTTGGCAGAAAGAAAGTTGCTCTTGATCAGTGCAATGGGATTTGCGGGTATCTGACATTAAAAAAATGAAAGGTTGTCATCACAGTTAATGCAGCTGCATATAAACAACAGTAACAAAATTAAAATTTATAATTAAAAAAAAAATGTGATACCATCAAAAGTAGCAAACTCAATTAGCACAATGTAAAAGGCGGGACATACCAGTACTGGCATCCCATTTCTTACAATATACCGCTTGTTCTGTGAAATTGGCTGTAACAGAAGACAACAATTTATTTAGTCATAAAAGTTCCATAACAAATGAAAAGAATAACTACCACAAACTTCAAAAATTTTATTTCCAAAGCAATGAGGTATCTCTTCAAAACTCCAAGAATCAAAGTTTAGCAGTCAAAAGTCTTAAACATAGTTAGTGATAGAAGACAAATCAAAGAAAAAGATTCCCACTATAGCACGACAATGCACAAGTTACAGGTTACTCAGTTAAATGTTTGAAACAACGAAGAAAACCCTTACAAATTGTTGCTTTTCTCTAAGTCCAAGGTCATCAAGAAAACTTCTGACCTCCGGTTCACTCTCAGTCTGCACAGCAACAAAACCTCCATTACTATTGGTTTCAAGTAAGAACTCATGAGATTGGTTTCAAGTAAGAACTCATTGTCATCCCAATCTGCAAACAAAAAATTTTTACCATTGTATTCGCTCCCTCATCCCAAATTAGACCATCATGTGAAACACTTCTTAACTTTCCTCCAGCTCTTCCTTCAGCTTCAAATACTGCGACGTTCAAACCATGTGATTTCAATTTGTATGCTGCAGCAAGCCCACTTGACCATCAAAAGATAAAGTAAAAGTCAACTTATGGAAAACAAAAGTCAAATTATATTGCAAAATGTGTGAGTATCATAATATAATTTGTCAAATTGGATAATAAACTCATCACTGAAGCATAAATTAAGTTCTGGACTGATGGGCTTATTTCAAGAGAGTTTTTTTAAACAATTGGTAAGTTACTCATGCGATGCACCTGGTGAGTCTTGAACCCAAAACCTTATATTCCATCCAATCATTGAGGGAGGACTGATGGGCTTACTTCAGCAGAGTTTAAATACTCCAGACATTCTTAAGGGACCATAATTATATTTTTGAAGCTTGGATGTCTCCATTGGAAACATCAAAGGTGCCAATCGATTTTGCAATGTCAATAGTTTATGCTACGAGTTGTCTAGAAAGAGGCAGACAGCTGAAGAAGCTCTATTGCCTGGTTCTAGATCGCTGAGGTAAGAGTGGGTATGGTTACCTTTTATCCTAATGGCTAAAAGAGGCCGCTTACCAGTCAGCTTGAGCATTGTGTGCAGGCACAATTTACACCCATTTCACACAAATCAAATTAAACAAACTAAACATTTCCAATATATAATCAAACATTCATAGCTAATTCCATCCTAGCATTAGTCCTGCATTTTCATGATTTCACAATTAAACCCCACATTATACATTCACATAGTACACAATACTAATCAAAGAAGTTGATTACCACATTGATGAAAGACCCACTCAGCCTCTCTCTAAGAAAACACAGTGAATAATTTACCAGCAACAGTAAAAAGCCTTAACACATAAATATTAAATGAAGAGAGTACCTAACACCAGCGCCAATAACAGCTACTCTTTTGGCAGAACCTGCAAAATTTCAAGAACCCATTATATCATTACATCATTAATCAAAGAAAGATCCTACCTTAAAACCTACCACACTTTGAACATCAAATTTCGTACAGCATCAGACAATTGAAAAGGGTACTTGGTAAAAAAAAAACCCGGCATTTACAGTACTGAAGACACTGATTATAAAGAATTACAAACTTTTTCTCTTGACTTTGTTACTGAGAGAGAGACTTACTGTTCTTCTTATTTTCTTTGGTAGCTGAGGCCATTTCTGTTGTGTGTGATTAGAAGACAAAGGCAATGTTGCTGCTGCTAAATTCAAAAGACATGAGAGGAGAGGAGATACTGATAGACAGAGTCCAGCAACTCTTTGCCATTTTTTGCTTTGTAAATGGTTGGTTTGACTTTGAGGATAGATTTTCCAACGTGGGCTGCTTTTAAGTAGGCTCATAAAAACAGGCCTGGAATAGTCCATATAAGCAATGGGTTTCCTTCCATCTTTATATTCTTCTACAATTGGATTTCCTTCCAAATAAGCTTTGGGCCTCTGGCCCACCCAGCATTGGATTTCCCTCCATCTTTCCTTCAAGAACTCATATGAGTTATGAAAAAACAACTACTTTCTTCATTGAATATCCTCACAATCTTTTCCCACAATTTTCAATTTTTTTACAAAAATACCGCTAAACTCATTTTGCTTAAAGTGAAAATGTTAAAGAGTTGTTTTCGTATTCTATTTTTATTCTCACTTTCTTTTTTTTTTTATATTGAAAATGAAAATGAGAACAAAAAAAACAAACCCAAACATGCTTTTCATAAGTGAGTCCCACAAAAAATAGGAAAAGAAAACACAAATACACTATTTTTTCAAAGGAACCAAAATCTCAACTCATTTTAAGAAGTGGTTTTTTTTTTTTTATATTTTCTCATAAACCCTATTCTAACACGCCCCCTTTTGCTTTTGGGTAGCTTCACCCCACCACGATGACGTCGTAACATTTTCCACAAATGCAACTTCTTATTGCTACCACGTGGCCCATTTCCCAACCGTTTGATCCCACCTTTAGAACCCTTGGATTTCTTTGAATGTTGCACATGCTTCAATAGCCCTTCCATCAAACCATGAAAATGTCCAACTTGATGCTTCCGTGGCACACTACTCGCCGTTGATTTCTTCACCTTCTGAACCGCTCTACTATCATGCACATCCCCATGGTGTAACATTTTTTGACCATTCTCATCATCATCATCATGGTGATGATGGTGATGGTGATGGTGATGATGATGAAATATAAGTCCTAATTTGTTCTTGAATTTCCTCAACCGTCCGATTGATTTTTTTGGGCTCCTCCTACGGCCTGATTTGAATCTTCTAGTAGGACCCACATATGGACCGCTTTTAGTCTCTTCTAAGCTACTTTCACTTGTAATTACAACCTTACTCGATGTGGGACCAATGTAACCGTAGCTTTCATTACTAGTCCAGCCACTTTCACTTGTGGGACCAATGTTACGATGGGCCCGAGTTTGACTTGGCAATGAGTAACCATAGCTTTCAATACTGCTCACACTACCTTGATTTTTCTCACTAGCCCAACCAGTTTCACTTGTGGGACCAATTTGATGGTGGGTCCGAGTCTGACTTGGCAATGAGTAACCAAAACTTTCACTACTGCTCACACTACTACCTTGTTTATTAATAGTGGAGAAGTAAGAATCTGAAGAAGAGCTAGGACCCTCTAATTCATCAAGCACCTGACGTGGCAAGATCTTGTTGTGTGGGCCCATATGGTTGATCTTGTGGGTCCCTTTTCTTTGATCTAGTCCTAGTAGAGTTGGTTTGATTACCATCTGAGGTGGCAATTTTTTCTCACTAGGACCGAGAGAAGAAGTGAACTCCACTGACTGAGATGGCATGGATGGTCTAGATCTAACCCCTTTCCTAGTTGTCTTTATCTCAGCCGTAGGATGTTTTTGTTTTTCACTCTCTTTGGAAGGCTGACTCATAGAAAACCTCAACCCTTGAACATAATCACCGCTCTGACTCATTAAATCGTCATTCTGACTCGCTGCTCGACTCAATGACCCAATTCTACTCCTCACACTTGGCCAGCCACGTGCTCTTGAAAACGATTCACTGTCCCCAGCACCACCGATCTGACTCGCTAGCTGACTCAGAGAATAAATGGGCTTGCGTGCTGGGCTCAAACGACTATCATGTTTCCTGCTGAGTTGACTCGCCTCTTGACTCGGCAATTCATTTTGACCCAGACCCAAAGCTACAGGCTCACCAAGATAGCCCAGCTCGCTTTTTTTAACAAACCCATCTCTTGTGTGTGTCAAAGGAGTAACTGGCTTAGACATCACACCCAAACTTGCACTAGTCATGTTAGAATCCACAACCCCAGAACAAGGTTTTAAAGCTGAAATGTGGGATTCAACTTGTTTGATTGTACTAGCAACGTCCTTTGAAAAATCACTGGCCTGGTCCGGTTTTTTATTCCCAAGTCCTGGTTCAATAAGCCCAGTTGTCAAATAGCTTGAGGAACTAGCAATGCTTGGACTATGTTGGAGTTCATGCATTCTTTTCTGTATTGGGTTCTCTTTCACTTGTGGTATTTCTTTTGCTTGCACATTGGCCACATTAGAAGGGCCTAACTGGTTGTGCAGTTGATGTTGACGAGTACTGTTTAAGTTTGAACTTGTGGCTCTAGCGTTAGCTATGCTGTTTTTGTCCTCAACTGAGTTCTGCCTCTTCATACTGCTTTGCTTATAAATCCAACATTGTTGCCTTCTGCCCTCGGGTTTGTTTGAAGAAATGCTGGGTTTAGAGAGCATGGAAGTTGCTTTCTTTAGTGTTGGTTTCCTGGGTGGCAGCTCATCTTTCTGTGAAGTAATTGATTGGAATTTGGACCCTTTGCTTGAGGCTTGAGTAATGATGGGAACAGATGTTGGAACAGGAGGGTTTAACTTTAGCATAGCCTTTGGTGTGTTAGAGACACCAGATTGTGCTGCTATAATCTGTGATACCAGCATGAGAAAATAAATTAGGCAATAATCCTTTGCCTATTAAGATAATAGGATCCAATACCATACTTTGTTTTCTTAAGTACAGTCTGTTCTAGAAACAAAACCAACAAGAACAACATTCACAGTACTGAATGACAAAATGTACCTTTGAATGGGTCTCAAAAACTCTTTCTGTTGCATTATCAAGCAAAGTTTTCAAAAAGAGTTGCGCTTTCTCATCCAACTGTTTAAGAAGAAGAAGATCATGTTAAGATTAAGTCATACCAAAAGAGCACTAAATGTTTTTTATGTTGCTATATACTATAAGACGTCCATTCCTTGGGAGTAAAAGTAGGGGGGAAAAAAAAGACAGAAAATGCTAAAACTACTACCAATTTTCTTATATTAAAAATTAAATATTAAATATTAAAAAAAAAAAAAAAAAAACCTTACAAAATGAAGTGACAATGAATGTAATTTGTGTCAGCACAACAACATAATAAATATTTTTTTTGGTTAAATTTTTTTCTCATGTCTAAAAATTAACACATTGGTTTGTAGAGCTTATGTAGTAAATTTTGTAGTATTGAAAGCACCACTCAAAAAAAAAAATATCAACAAGAAAGAAAAAACAACCATACTCAACAAATGATTTTTTCATTAAGGATAAGTCACAGACTGCAGAGAAGAAATCAAAAACAGTGAATGGCAAGAAGAGTTCCGAAGATATTACTCACCACCAAAAGATTCTTTATAACTTATTATGTTATCTGATCTTTTATTTGATTTTTTGAATGGTTTGTTATAGAAACAGAACCCCTCACCTGTTGTACTAATAATAAAAGGCATGAGATGTAAAACTAAACGATTATATCGGTGAATACAACACCAGGTGGTTGTTTTTCTAGAATTTATCTTCTATCTCAGAAACTATATTCTTCACACATTTTCGATTCTTCAAAGTATCTATAAAGACTATAATCAAATCATGCAATGAACAAAGAGGTACAGTTCAAGATTCTTCAAAAGGATAGAGTATATTACCACCACAATGCCTGGGGCGAAAAATTAAAATTAAGAAACAAATAAAAGAAAAGGTTTATTAATTGCTTGTTGTTTATTTTTCCCATAGCCAAAATAATGAGTGCGGTACTGAAGTAATACAATTGAAAGTCAAGACTTCATGACATGGTAAGTCAAAGCAAAGGAAAACAGATTGTTTCGAGATAAGAGAGCTTACATTTTCTGAACTTTTGCTTTGCAGGCCTTGACCAATATTTTGACGGAGCCCATATAATTGTCTCAAGGCAAGGAGATCAGATTCTACTTTCTCAAGTTCCATCTTTTCTCATTGGAAAATCTGTAAAATTTATTGAAATCAAGTTTAGCCACAACCATAAAACTTCATTAAAGGAAGAAGGCACAGGTGTTTCCTAGTTTAGGATTTGGGAGTTGGAATTTGGAACAATATATAATTGATTGTTTGGTAAAACAATCCAATTCCAACCTCTATAAAGGAGAGGCAAAAAGAATCATAATAAAGTAAATTGAATATCACATGAAACAGTGGAAGTGTGTCATCTATATGGGACATAATTTCATCCCAAAGGTCCCAAACATGACCACTACACCAAAATTATCATTCTGCAGTTAATGTTAGCCTACAAAAAAAGGACCATTTAAGAAAACAAGTTTTTGGTACAACATACACACGCATGAACCACGCCCCTAGTTGTATTTACAGATATAATGGAAATTAACCAAGAGAATATAATTATAATAAACAAATCACACATAAAAATTTAGAACACACTTATTCAGAAAACAGCAAAAGAAAAACAGAACTTGAATAAAACACATATAAAATCTAGAAAAATGGAGTTAATTCAGAATCAAAAAATTAAAATTCGCACATACATTGATACACCCAATTTTAACAATCCAAATCATCAACCCAGACGTTTAATACAAACCAACCCAAAAAAGACAGAAACCTAAATATCAAATCATTCACAATACATTAATTCAATTATGAAGAAGAATGAGTCAGTTTAATCAGAGTAAGAACTCACAAGCAACTGCTCTACATATGGAAGCTATGAAAGCAAATGGTTAATGATGAATCAGAAAAACAAAAAGTGCCATCTTCTCCATTTCTCGCCTTGTTTTGGTCTGGTTTTGGGTAACACAAACAGTGAAGGGCTTTTGGAAACACTAACACTTGTTTTGTGAGGAAATTTTTGACGGTTGGGAACGTTGAGAATAGGTGTCTGTTGATGAATGAGAGTGACTACACGTGTCCTATGAGTAATGATTGTGTTTGTTTGTTTGTAAATGGTTTGAATTTAAGGATAGATTTCAACTATCCAAAAAAAAAAAGTATAGATTTTTCAACGTGGGCCGTTATTAAGTAAGCCCAACAGGTCTGGAATTGTCCAAATTGGAATAAATAAACAATGGTTTCCATGTTTTTATTCTTCTACAATTGCTAACCCACACTCATAAAAGTCTCACCACTTTCTTGTCTCTTTAATTTGAATGCTTGAATTGTAAAGATAATAGATTTATGCTGTTTCTTTTTAATATATTTATAGCATACCAATGCCTTATTTTAATGCTTTGCAGACACAGCATAAAAGTCTCACCACTTTCTTGTCTCTTTAGAAGAATTCAAAACTACCCTTTGTTGCTGTACCAGACTGCATTGTTTAGAAGAAAGAATGGTGCTTTATTATATTGCACTATGAAAACCACAGAAGCCCAAACAGCCACTCAAGAAAAACAAAAGCCTCCAATCAAAGTTTTACCTCGTACCCAGATTGATAAAATCTCAAAAGACTATAAAGCAATCATTGGTATAGAAACCCATGTCCAGCTCAACACTCTCACCAAAGCCTTTTGTGGTTGTCCTTCCAATTATGGGTCCCCACCAAATACTAGTGTTTGCCCCATTTGCATGGGCATGCCTGGTGCTTTGCCAGTTTTGAACTCAAAGGTCATTGAATTGGCGGTGAAACTGGGTCTTGCACCGAATTGCAAGTTCTCTCTAAACTCAAAGTTTGATAGGAAACAGTTCTTTTTCCCGGACCTTCCAAAAGGGTACCAAATATCTCTATTTGATGTTCCAATTGCAAGTGGTGGTTACATTGATTTGGATATTCCTGTGGAGTTTGGTGGTGGGCATAGGAGGTTTGGCATTACAAGGGTTCACATGGAGGAAGATGCAGGCAAGCTGCTTCATTCAGAATATGGAAGTTATTCACAGGTAATTACTTCTTCCCCTTTGCCTACGTACCGTACCAATTTTTGTTATATTTTATATTTTAACCATGATAAATTATCAATTCTCTAGAAAAGTACTAAAAAATAATCGATTTAATTATTTCAAAAGTACTAAAAAAATAATAGATTCAATTATTTACTCATTATTCTAGCACTCCTCTTGTGTCAGTGAGCTCATACTCTCCTTTAATAGGTGGGGCTCAATACATAGATTTTTAATTTTTTAAATAAAATGTAAACTGGAAACACGGATAGAATTCCCTGCTATGATGTTATGATAAATGATTGGTTCTCCCAAATATTTAAGCAATTAGAAAATAGTGAATTTAATCACTTTATTATTATTATAACAAAATATGTTCTCCTTTTATTTTCAAGAATATTTATTGTTGACTGTTTTCATGTTTAATCAGGTTCCAAGTGTTAATCATGTGATTTGTGGGTTAAGTAACTTAAGTTGATTCTATAAGCATGCTAATTTTGCAATTTATTGCCTTATTATCTAGCAGTATGTATGAGTTGGTATGCATTTCAAAAAGAAAATTTGTTTGTGACACATATCTTATATATAGATTTAGAAGAGCTGCAATTGGTTATTATTATTATTCTTATTTTGATGATTCAATAATTGGGAGAGGGGGATTTGAACCCTAGATGTCTCCTTTGGAAACACTAGGAGATACCAACCAATTGAGCTACAAGGCTCTTGGCGAAATTGGTGATTACTATGTATGTCATAGACTTGTTGATATGGTTGATTTTGTTGCAGGTTGATTCAAATAGAGCAGGGAGATTGTTTCAGAACCTGATATGAGAACTGGTGTTGAAGCTGCAGAATATGCAGCAGAAATACAGAGGTTAGCTCATTATTTGGGAGTGAGTAATGGCAATATGCAAGAAGGTTCACTTCGTTGTGATGTGAATGTCTCAGTTCGACCAATTGGGCAATCACAGCTTGGGACAAAGGTAGTTTAATTCTTGCTTCTTACTGTTATAGGAGGAAAAAAGTCTTATTTGAGCTAGAGCTCAATGCATTTAATGTGCATAGTTATTGGCAGTGCGCTGGTGCCTCAACTGAGCCCCTCTTGTATTGCCAGGTTTAGATAAAAAAATCTGTACTCTTTTCGTCAGTCAGCAGGGCTATTGATTTTGAAATTTCAAGGCAGGTGCTTCTTCATAGACCAAGGCCAGGGTGATCAAATTACACAGGAAACTCGTCTCTGGGAAGAAGGCGCTCTGGTTGTTGTTACATCTTGCTTTTATTCTAGTGATGTAGTGGAAACAAGTACTAGATTTATGGTTCACTTGGTCATTTTGTGTCTACTTTATGTTCCATTAACCTGTGTTATACTTTTTAGAAAACAGTTACAATGAGGAAAAAGGAAGGACTTTCTGATTATCGATATTTCCCAGAACCAGACCTTCCAGGAGTTATTCTCACTAAAGAATATGTCAATAGTATTCATGATTCATTGCCTGAACTTCCAGAAGTGAATCGTAGAAGGTATGAGAAGATGGGCCTAAGCATGCAGGATGTTCTTTTCCTAGCAAATGACATTAATGTGAGTCCTCTTCATTACTTTGAATGTTTTTACTATCTGGGGACTGCTCAATTGGCATTTACAAGCTTTTGCTTTACATATTCAGGATTTTGAAGGTAAAGGCCAACCAAATAAAATAGGAAAAAACCTCTATGATTAAAAACCATCTCTTATTATTTATCAAAAAAGAAAGAAGAAGAAAAGGAGAAGAGTAGGAAAGGAGGCACCCAATTCATATTCATTACATAAGATTTAAGGAATGGTTAATAAAAATAAGAAAATCTAAAATTTTGGTTACTCTAGAGAGATATTGGCACTGGCAGTGAGAAACAATATTATTTTGATTTGATTTTATTTATTTTTAATTGTTGCATAATTTGTAATTTTTAGCTTCCAAGGAGTAGGTTTTGGAATTAGTCAGATATAATGCTTTCTATCCAACGGGGAACATGAATAAGTTTTCTATATTTCCAAAAGCTTTGAATTTTGTAAGAGATTTTTTGTGATACAACCTTCTCCGATGTATGATGCCAAGGTGTAATGCCTAGAAGTTTATTCTTTTTTCCTTTTTGTTCTTAGATTCTCAGCAACTTAAAATCTTGCGAATACAGTCTTTTTTCACCTATTAAATCCTAAAATCTAATATTCTTTTTTCCTTTTTGTTCTTAGATTCTCAGCAATTTAAAATCTTGCGAATACAGTCTTTTTTCACCTATTAAATCCTAAAATCTAAACTTCAAAACGTGGAACTACCCATCCATCAAATAACCCCAAAAACCCCATAAAGAGATAAAACCTAGTTCGCAGGTTATGTTCACAGTCCAGGAACAGCAATCCAGACCTTGGTTTTTCCTTTTGTTTCATTCCCAAATCCTATTATTCATTTTCAGCAGAAACCCTGTAGTTCTTAATATTTTCCACCTTTTTTCCCCACCGAGCCCTCACCCTAATTCCTCAAAAACCAAGCTGTCCAAGAACTGCCACACCTGACCCAGGAATTTAAAATCTCATTTGGCTTCGTTCCCTTTGTCCTAATTCATATATGATTCAGTAATTCCCAATGTAGAATTTTGCCTAAGGTCCTTAATCTAAATGTATTTATTCAAAATGAGATGTAATTAAAAAAGTGGAGAGAGAGAGAGAGTGCTTTTTTTTTTTTTTTTGATAAGTAACATAAAATTTTTATTAAAAAGAACACAGCTCAGTACATAGGAAATGTACTAAAGAGGCAAAAACATCAAGAAACCAAATTACAATGATCAAGCAAAACAGGAAGGGAAAGACAAGAAAAATTTGTGCTAGCTCTTAATCCTGTAATAGAAACTCCAAAATTTGTTTAGTCATGTATTTGAGTCATATATCACAAGCTTCAAGCATTTTCCATGTGCCTCTTGAATGTCTCAGAATTTGAAAGGTGGACAAGGTCATTTAAGCCTCTAATGCTGTACCTTGAGGCATTTGCCTTAGTCTGTCTTGGAGGCAAGCCTGAAAGATATTTCTTTCATGCCTTTATGACCATGTATCTGTTGCTTTAAAGTATTTGTTTTGGACATATGTCATGCTAGAATGATCTGAGATATGGCTCATTTGCTGAATGAATGTCTCAGGTTGCAAAATTTTTTGATACAACTATCACAAAGGGATCTGATGTGAAGCTGGCTGCCAATTGGATAATGAGTGATATTGCTGCCTACATGAAAAATGAAAAGTTGACCATAAATGAGATTAAGTTAATCCCCCAGGAGCTAGCTGAGTTGATAGCTTCAATAAAAGGTGGTAATATTAGTGGAAAGATAGGGAAAGAGGTAAGAGTTTGTCTCTGTACTAATGATTACTACATACTACATTTCAAATTTCATTTGAAGTCTGATGTCCTAGTTGATCATCATATGTGCATCTGTCATTGGATCACGTTTGTAAATATTTGTCCTAGTTTTTTTTTTTTTTTTTTTTTTTTTTTTTTTTTTTTTTTTGGGTCTTGTCAATTCACTTTATTTGTAAATATCTAATCAGTATAAAAGATTTTCTTCTTCTACTCCCCCTTCCGCCCTTTGATAATGTTATTGGATCATAAGAGCCTCTCTAATCTAACATATAAGTAGGTAAAATATCAAATAACAGTAACCTAGATTAGGCTTGTAATAGCATGTGGCTTGAGGGAATTGTAAGTATCACAAAGGAGCAAGATTTTAAGATTTTTTTTATTGGTAAGCTATACAAGCATTGAACCATGACCTCATCCTCCTACTTTTTTCTTACAAGGGGAGGAGGTGTCATTTGAGCTAGTGTTCCTTGTTGGCAATGTTTTAAGATATAGTAGCTGCAAAATATGGGGGATAAGTTTTAAAACTATAATATGGTGCATTGGGACCTTAAGATAGTTTAGCAATGAGACAGCTCAATTGGTGTGGGGGATTGAGGTTTCTGCAGGTATAGATTTTGTGTCGTGCTTTGTGGGGGCATGGTGCTGTGTTAGCCTGTCTAAGTGAATGGAAAAGGAAGCAAGACCTTATTATAGTTTTGCTGTAATCCTAGTCTTGTTTGGACACGTTTTACCATTCTGTTTTCTTTATGAATAAGTTTATTCGTACCATTTAATTTATAATTTGCAGATATTGTTTGAACTACTGGCCAAAGGTGGAACCGTCAAGGGACTAATAAAAGAAAAGGATTTGGTTCAGGTAAGTTACTTATAAAAATTTGTATAGATATTTTTGCCGTTTTACTCCAAAAAAAAAAGTATAGATACAATCCTTTTCAAATGATATAAAAACAAACTTTTATTTCCGATACCCTTGCCATGAAATGCTCACACAAGATGTCTAAATTTGAAACCTAGGATTGGCTGCTCAATTTCAAGGGTTACGTGGTCTTGGACTAATGTAAGAGTGAGTAAGCAGGAAGCAAGGACAACTAACTAGTTTTAGTGGATGTCCTTGTATCTGAGGACTTCAATGAAACAAAACCTTTTGAAGTAGGATATGTCTATGGTATTGCTTATATTATGATGCAAGGAGCACCAAAATCTTTAAGATTTTATTTTTTTGAATTTGAAATTATTTTTGTTTTTGAATTTGTTTTTACTGTTGAGAGTTTAATAAGCATTTCAATGTCTTGGAGATATGGTATGAGCAAGAGAAGCTGAATGGTTTTAAGCTTGTGTATAATTGATCTTCGAGTATGCTAGTTGACCTGATTTCAGCCTATTCAAGTTATGTTAATGTGATATGAGCTAAAACTTGAACTTCTTTACGGGTCTAACTGAGGTTGGTTAGTGGCCTTATTTGATCATCACTTTTATGTTAATTCAATATTAATTCTAGTAAACTCCCCTCCGTCCTCCCCCCCCCCCCCCCCCCACCAAAAAAAAAGCACCAAAAAAAGAAAAAGAGACTTACTTTTGAAGCTATTGTGTTCTATAGTATTGTTGATTGACTGTATGAATTGTCATCATTTCTTACTGACTCCTTGGCAAAAGATCTTGAGGAGTTGTTATTGCAACTTCATTGGATCATCAACTGATGTTAAAGCATACGGCTGTCAAGCTTTGGCTTGTTAGGCAATCAACCTGATATATGAAAGTGAGTCGCATGTTGGTGAAAAAGCCCGAGCAAGTGTTTCCCTAATTTGGGACTAGTTTCATTAAGTGATGTTCTATGAGAGAGATGGTTTACACTTCCGATCAAATGGTTGCAATTATTTGAATGATAATGATGATATAGTAACATGGTGTGGTAGAAATTGTGTAAAGAATCCCCTCGTTGTTTTGAAAATAACAGATAGTAGATCCTGTGGAGATTGAGAAAATGGTGGAGATTGAGAAAATGGTAGATAAAGTGCTTTCAGAGAACCCAAAGCAGCTGGAGCAATATCGTGGGGGCAAAACTAAGCTACAAGGTTATTTTGCTGGTCAGGTAAAAAATTTGCAGGTCTTAATATGAAACTTGTTATCTATTTTTATCCTGGTTAATTTGTTAATATATTTCCTATATACCAAGATTATTCAGCATTTTTGGGGATGTGCATGAAATTGTCAAAAGGTAAAGCAAATCCTGGGCTTCTAAACAAGATACTTTTGGAGAAATTAAATGCCAAAAGCTGATGCTTTTGTTGGTGGGTATCTATCTCCATATATATCCTATCACAAGAAAATGAAAAATGCATGCAACTTTGTTACTCATGGCATAACTCTTGCCAGCTTCCATCATTGAAACTGGTCTCTCGTTGGGTGGGTCTAGCCTACATAGTGCACTTACTTGAGGCAAACCGGTGTTGTCCCAGTGATGTGATTTAGCTGACGATGGCACCCCAATGAACTTTACTGATGAATTTTATATCCTCTTTACTGATGGTAGAAGCATATTTTAACTCTAACCAGCTTGTTCAAGCTTTACTTCTGAACTCATAACTTCCCAGCAACTTGCAGTTTTTACCTGTTCTGCAAGAAACATGGAGCGGAATTGCGTGGAAGAGACTGGGGGCATGCTTCTCACTTATACATTCTTTTGTCACTTGATCGGCTTTCCATAGTAGGATACATTCATAGTGAATTGTAAGCTCATTTTGTGTTAGTATTTATATGTCTCTTGCAGTAAGTCAAGCACACTGTTTTTAGACCAAAAACATTTCTTTCTCTTGATGATTATAATTTAGTGGAAAGGGTTACCATGTTATTGTTACTCTGTCCATTTGCAATCTTTCAACATATTTTCTTGATTGTTTCAGTTTTCATTTTGATTTATAATTGGTTGCCTGTGGCCAAGTAATACTAATTGAGGTTTATTGATAATCTTGCCAGTTGCCAGGTTATGGTTCCGCTTGTTGTTCACTGAGTTTTTTTCTTAGCTTGTCTGTCCAATTCATTTCTGGATTATCAATTGCTTAACAAGTTAATTCAGGAGAAAAAGTGATCTATAGTAATATAATAATAGTATTAATGAAAGAAGAGAAGAAGCTCTTTTGGTTTATCTTAGATAATGGTAGTCCTAAATAATGATTTCCTCATAATGCAATGGAGACTAATTATGATAACAGTATGGAACAATCTAATTCTAATTCAATTGCACGGATAAGAAATTCTAATTCAAAAAATTTAATTAAAAAAACAAATCCTACTAGTACAATGTCAATGGGTTCCTAAATTACCCGGCAAATTTACTGGTACTAAAGCCAGTGATATAAATCTTGAATTAATTATAGACATTTTTCACTGTACTTTGTTGCTGAGTAACTATTTTAGTGTGTCCTTATATTCTTTGGGAGCTGAGGGTGGTGCTCTCTGTGGGAGGACAATGTTCCTGCAAAATTCAAAAGTCGTAGACAGAGGAAGTAAGGAACTAAGGATAGTACTACCCTAATAATACAACTAGGCTGTGTAAATGGTTAGAGGATGGATATTTCTATTTGGGCCATTGTTAAATAGGCCCAAAAATCCTGGAATTGTCCAAGTTGGAATAAGTAATGCTGTAATGGGTTTTAATCCTTAAAAATAAATAGGGTAAAATATTATTTTAGTCCCTAAATTTTACCAAAAGTTTGTTTTTTTATCCCTAAACTTTAAGAAACTTATTTTTAGTCTCTAAATTATTGAAAAGTTCATCTTTTGTCCTTAAACAACTGAAAGTATTTTATTTATAACTTTAAACTTTATTAAAAGTTTATTTTTTATCCTTAAACTACTAAAAAAAATTTCTTTTTTCATCCCCATTTTTGTTTCTAGAAAAACTATTTACAAAGTTTACGGATGAAAAAAGAACTGTTTAAAATTTAGAGACCAAAATAGTATTTTATCCAAATAAATAACACAAGAGACAGATGTTTTTAAGATATCATGATTCAAATCTTCCTATCTTCAACTATTGAATTATAAAAAAATATTAATAATAATTATTTGTTGTCCTTACAAATTTGGGGGTGATTTCATTTTGGTACTCACAAATTCAATGGCGTCGATTTTAGTCTTGATTTTTCTTTTTCTACACTATCAATGTTGTCTTTATAAATTATTGTCATTTCATTATCGAAAAATGCTAATCTGTCTAACAGATTATTTACATTTTACAAGTTATGTGCATGCTAAAACTCAGCCTTCAAGAAGATTAAGGGTACAATTAATTTGTAATATGGGTTAAAAACAATCTATAAGGGGAGATTTGAACAAGAACAAAAGTTTACGTAAAAAGCCACGTAAAAGTGCTATCTTTCTATATTTCTTAATAAAGATTACAAGTCTTTCTCTAGAACAAATTGTAAATTATGCCTATCCAGATAATCTCTCTTTCTTTCTCTCTTTTTCTCTCTCCAAAATCTATCCTCCTCACTTTCTGCCCTCCTCCTCCCTTAATATTTGTTCTGCCTCCTTCTCCGGCATGTGTTGTCCCTATATAGCTGGACTACTTTATGTCACATCAGGCTCTCATTTCTTTATTTTTCTTGATGCAGGGAAACTCTTTTAGGGCTCTTTGTATTGTTCAGGCCAATCATTCAACAATAAATGCGACTGTGTTAGGCAGGTGAGCTTCATTAATGTGGAGATGACTGTAAAACCACCAAGAAGTTTCAGAAAGCTACCTCAGACAATTTTGCATGTTCCAGAATTTCTTATTTACTCCTCAGATGATGTTTCATCTTGTCCTGCTTGGTAGAAACTTACCCTCAGATGTGATCTCAGATGAGACTATGGGTGACATGTCAGTTGAACTGAGAACTAAGCTGTGACTTCAACTTTATCATTGGGGCTTGCTCTTTGGGCTTGTGTTGGGCTTTGTTTTCATATAAAGCCCACGTAGACCAGGGCTATTCGGGCCTTAAATGAAACCGTCCCCCTACAAGTTACATTATTATAATAAAATATAACTAGTATAAGATGGTCACTTCAGCTACATAGGGAATTTATGTCATATAATATGTTGCCATGTCTTTTCTTTTCTTTTTTCCTCTCTTTTCTTTACTTTACAATCTAAGGTTTTTTTTATTTATTTTATTTTTTTTTTTGTAGCCAAGTAGAAAATAAAAACAAAAGCTTCATCAAATAACAATCATTCACTTCATTCTAAAATAATAATAATAATAATAATAATAACAATCATTCACTTTATGGTTTTTGTAAGTGCTCTAAAAAGAAAGGCCCAAGCCCACTTAGAACAGTGTTGCCCAGTCCCTCAAATTCGAGCCCAACAATAGAATTTCTTTAGAGAGTGGGCAAACAATTCAAGTGCAATTCTAATCTGAATTCAAATCAAAGACCAAAGTGTCTGGAATGACCAAAAGGATTAATACAAGTATATGATAAGAAAAATAGCTCTCCTTGGGCAGATTTGAGGATTAGTCTCTTGTATATAAGGTCTAAGTTTTACACCCAATAATGCACTGTATACTTTCTCTTTTTTCTAGTTTCTCCACAAGAAAAAGGTCCCCCCCCCCCCTTCTGGGAGACTCCTCTCCTTTTATACCCTTCTTCTTCATATCATAATCCTCCATCTGTATGCCTCCAGGCGTTTCTAAGGACACTTGTCCCATCAACACTCTGTTGAAGGTGGTGGAAAGGGTTGCTAGTTGTGAAGATATTGTTCAGGAGTCATTTCCTCATTAAATGCAGTTGTTAAGTTTGTTCCAGAACATTTAATGAGGAGGGGGAAGGTAAACTTCTCCAGGAAGCTTCCTCCTACCGTCACTGGCCCCCTCATGGTCCTTTCTCTTCCGCACTAGTTTCCATGAAGCGCTACTCCGTATCCCCTCCCATGCTCGGGTTAGTGAAGTCCTCAAGGCTGATACACTTCTACGAGCGGTTTTGTGTGAAACATTTCATGTTTTAATCCTCTTCAGTCCTCGGACTCCACACAATTTTATTTAACACTTTCTTTGAAACTTATATATTTTACTACACCCCTAAACTATATTATAAGATTTAAAATATAGTTTTCCCAAAAATCCTTTCATTAACGCTACATAAATTACTTATCACCAAAAGTAAATGCTTTTTTGAACTCTATAAAAATAAATAAATAAATAAGTTAAGAGTCTTGTAACTCAATTGGCTAACACCTCATGATAGTTTTAATGGAAACATCCTGAATTCAAATTCCTTCATCACCAACTATTGAATTATAAAAAATAAAATAAAAATAATCATTTGTTGGCCTTACAAATATGGAAAGTGATTTCATTTTGGTACTCACAAATTCAATTGCATCAATTTCATCATGATTTTTTTTTTTTTACACTGGCAAAGTTGTCTTTGTAGTTTATTGTAGTTTCATTGACGAAAAATGCTAATTTTTTTTTTTTTTGGTAGAAAAAGGAATAACATTAAAAACTAAGGAACAAAACCAGGATCAACACACTGTCTGTTGCTATACAGACCACGGCTATCAGCCTCTAGAACAGAAATAAGGTCCACAGGCGGACCAGTCCACAACACAAAATCAGAATCTAAGTTCAGCTCGAAACTTGCAAGCCAGTCAGCACTTTTGTTTGCTTCCCTATAGACATGTGTTATAGTTGCTTGAGGGATTTGGTTCATCAAGAGCTTACAGTCATCCATAATTGAAGACAAAATAGTGTTAGCTGCAAATTGGTGAGTAAATGCATCAATTATGGCACTTGCATCTAACTCAATAGCCACAACTTGCACATTCAATTGCCGGCATAAAAGGAGGCCATCCCGCAGAGCCCATAACTCAACTGTGAAGCTGTTTGTTATGCCAATCCTTCTAGAAAACCCCCTAATCCAGCTGCCATACTCATCTCGAAGAAGTCCTCCACCACCAGCCAAACCTGGGTTTCCCAAGGACGACCCATCATTGTTTTATTTCAACCAGCCATTACAAGGTTTTTCCCAGCGCACCTGTTTCAAGATTTTTCGTTTTGTCACCAGCGGCTTACCAGCACAGTGAAAGTATTCTAAAGCTTGGTAGATGATGTCTTTGGCAATACTAGACTTAAAATTCTTGTTCTCAAATACCAGTTGGTTCCTGCCCTTCCAAATAGCAAACATAAAAATTTGGTTCCAAGGAGCTTGACCTGAACTTCGAACACCTTTATCCCTACAATTAGACATGAGCCAGTCTTGAATGTTAGCCGAGAAGAAACCTGTGTCTAGGTAGCTAATTCCTAGCTGATGCCAAATAGTCTTGAGGACATGGCAGTCCCAAAGGGCGTGAAGGATGGATTCTGGCCTATTACGACAGTGGAGACAAAAATTATCAACTTGCAGCCCCCTAGCTTGTAAGCAATCTCTGACCCCTATACTCTAGTGCATGCACTTCCAAATGAAGGTTTTAATTCTCAGCAATGTATCTAGCTTCCAAATCCACTTCCCTTGAAAGGCCGGATCAGGGAGAGGCTCGCTAGCAAGGAGATAAGCACTGCTAAGATCAAAAGAACCTTTGGGAGAAGGTTTCCAAGCTAATTTGTCCTGATTTCTTGCTACACACGAGAAAGGGGTAGCTTGAATCTCTCTTTTAACATCCTCAGGAATCTCCATTTGCAGCAAGTTCCAATTCCATCCTTCCAAACTAGCAACATCTTTAATTTCTAGCAAATTAGACTCGGTGGTTAGGGGGCCTTGGATGATATTTCTTAAGATACCTACCTTGGTCCAGTTGTCATGCCAGAAGCTAAGGTTGCTATTATATCCCGGAACTCAAGTGATTCCTTTCTTGAAAACAGCTTCCCCTTTCTTCATTCTCCTCCAAGTACGAGAACAAGGTAACCTAGTTTCATTTCTGGAATTTAAACGCCGATTAGTACAATATTTCAGTCTCAACACTTTAGCCCATTGAGAATCTTTCTCCGTGTGAAATCTCCAATTTAATTTAGTAAGAAGAGCCATGTTCCTACCCTTTGCAGCTTGGATACTCAACCCACCTACATCCTTAGGGGTAGTGACCTTTTTCCATCCCACCCAGTGCATACTCTTCTTATTGGTTGAAGAATTCCACAAGAAGTTTCGGTTTACTTGGTCTATGCCTTCTAAAATCTTTCCTGGGAGCTGGTTGCATTGCATAACATAAGTTGGGATGGTAGAAGTGGCTGCTTGGATCAGAATTGACCTCCCAGCCATGGAGAGGAGGTTTGCTTTCCACCCTGCAAGTTTCTTCTTCACCCTTTCTAACACAAAGTTAAAATCCTGATTTGATGCACCACTATGCTTAATGGGAAAGTCAAGGTACTTTCCTAGATTAGGAGTAGACTGAAAACCGAGGATGTCACTTAAAGCTTCTCTATCACTACGGTCCACATTTGGAGCAAAGAAAACCCTGGATTTAGCTTCACTTAAGGTCTGACCGGATTGGCTGCAAAATTCATCCAACACTTCTCTAATTACAAGACAATTTTTCATGTTTGCCTTGGCAAAGAGGACGATCATCTGCAAAAAATAGATGCGAGAAGGTTGGCCCTCTTCGGGAAGCTTTAATAGGAATCCAAGACATATCTTCACACATTTCCTGAATTAGTTGCCCCAAATAGTCCATACACATAATAAAGATGTACGGAGATAACGGATCGCCTTGCCTAATCCCTCTAGTAGGATGAAAAGGCTCTAGAGCCCCTCCATTAAAGAGTAAAGAGGTGGACACCGAAGAGATGCAGCTCATAATAAGCTTAATTAAATTCCTTGGAAGATTAAACCGGATCAACATATCCCTAATGAAACTCCACTCCAATTTATCATAGGCTTTTTCTAAATCAATTTTCAAAGCCATATATCCTCCTTTGCCCTTGGCTTTACCCATAGTGTGGATCAATTCTTGAACAATAATAGCATTATCCACTCCTCTTCTTCCCGGAACAAAAGCCGATTGGCAAGGATCTATTAATTTATCCAAATAAGGTCTCAACCTCCCCACTATAATTTTAGTGACGATTTTGTATACTGAATTGCACAAGCTAATAGGTCTATAGCTACTAATGGATTCTGGGCTTTGGATCTTAGGAATAAGGACAATACTTGAGTTATTTAAATAGTTTGGAATTTTCCTACATAGGAAAGCCTTCCGAATCTCCTCTTTAACTGAATCCCCCACCGTGGAACAGAATCTCTAGAAAAAACCAGCATGAAGTCCATCAAGACCTGGAGACTTGAATGCCTTAAGAGACCACAAGGCAGTGACTATTTTAGCATCTATCACCGGCTGATCTAAACTGTGCTTCTCCTCCTCCGTGAGTCTACTTTGCCATCCCTTCTAGAGGTTATGATTCCAAGCAGCCTTGACTTGGCTGGTAGTATACAGCCTGATGAACCCCTCTCTAAAATGGTTCATTACTTCTCTTTCCTCCTTTAACCAGTCCCCTACCTCGTTTTTAACCATGGTAATTGTGTTCCTTTTCCTCCTAGCAAGAGCAGAAACGTGGTAGAAGGAAGTATTACGGTCTTCCATCACCATCCAATTAATTCTAGATTTTAAGGCCCACAACTCTGCCTCTTGATTCAGCACTACTTCCAATTCTTTATGAAGCTGATTTTCCAAATCAATTAGGGATGGTTGGGGGTTGGAAGCTAAAACCCGCTGGATTCCATTAAGTCTAGCCATTAATCTCCTTTTCTTCTCAAAAATATTTCCAAACTGATTTTTATTCCATATCATCGCATCTTTTGTGAATCTTACAATAGAAGCTGAAAGATTTTCATCCCGATTCCAAGCCTTAGTCACCACTTGAGGAAAAGAAGGGTCGGACAACCAAAAGCTTTGGAATCTAAAAGGCCTATTAAGGAAATTGGTCTGTCTAGGAACAGTTTCAAGAAGAACAAGACAATGGTCAGAATGACAACGAGTGAGATGGGAGACTCAAGCTTCTGGATATAAGAGGCACTAACTAGGATTCATGAAAAACCTATCTATTCTCTCTTAAATGAGGTTATTCAACTCCCTTCTATTAGTCCACACGTATCTGGGACCCGAGAATCCCAAATCCACCATATTGCACTTATCAAGACAATCTTTGAATAAAAGGGATCTATATATGCTGACAGGCCTTCCTCCAAACTTATCTTCATCCAATAGGGGTTCATTAAAATCCCTAGCTATCACCCATGGTTTATTATGAAGATCAGCTACTTTAATTAAATTTTCCCAGAAAATATGTCTTTTAGTATTCCTAGGACTAGCATAAACAGTAGAAAAAATCCAAGAGAGTTTAGTAGCAAGTACCTTCACTTCCACATGGATTTCTTGCTCTGTATTTGCCAAATGAACCACCTCCACAATATCAGCATTCCAAAGCAACCAAAGGCCTCCTGCATACCCAATTGTTTCAGTATGGATGGCACCATCAAAAGGAATCCTATCCGTTATTTCCTTTGCACGAGCTCCACCAAGCTTGGTCTCCATAATTACTAATATGGTTGGATTATGATTCCGAGCCAGCTCTCTTACATGATGCTGAAAATTGGGCTTCAGCATGCCCCTGCTGTTCCAAATTATTATATTCATAATTACAGAGTGGATAGGAATAGAATACAACTCAAGAGGAGATGCCAGTGCCTCCTTCATCCTCAAATTCCATCCTATCTTCTTCATTCTCTTCGCCATCCTTCCTTTCCCTAGAATCATCCGGACCGCCCACCGTAGATTCTTCATCCTTCCCTTCAATGGGTCTATCTAAGGAACATTTAGCTTCCAAGCCTCTTTCAGATTTTGAAATATCCACCCCAACATAGTCATCGGCCACCTCAAGAATTCTGCTACCGCCAACAGTAGAACTTGGGTGATTAAGCTTATCTTGACTTTGAATGCCCAGATCGACTTGATGTGTTCTCTCCACCTTGCCTTTACAAAGAGTGCCCGGATCGGTGTGTGCTGCTGCTGAAAATTGGAACAACGAGCTTGCATCTCCTCCATTATTACCGAGAAGAGACACAACTTGTGCGACTGAGAATGTTGACTTGCTGCTACTAGCGACTTCTTTGTTCAAATGTGTTAATACCCTACTCCTGGCCAAGGCTTTCTTTGCCTTTACTGAAGGACTATCGTGGGCTTTAGGAGGAAGCCCATTCTTGTCCGTTAAACCCCCAAACTTCAGATTCGGGCCCAAGGACAACAGATCCTGCCCAGCCATGTCCAAATTGGTTTTGGGTGTAAAGCCCATCTCAGAAATCTCCTTCCAAACTTTATTCCCGTTGCTGGCCTTATTCCTTACCAAGGAATCTTTCTGTTTTGAGCTCTGGCCTGATTTCGTGGGGTCTGATTGCTCCATTCCCTTTGTGGTCCCCTTTTGTCCTCCTCTCCTACGTGTAACCACCATCCACGGTCTGCACTTGTCCTCTTCATGCGTCGTTCCACTACTCCCAACCTCATCACTGCCAACCCCGCGCCAGCCAATGTCATGCATTCTTTGTGGGCTAGTACTATGCGCCTTAGTACTAGACAACTCCTTCTCCGGCGACAATTCCTTCTCCAACGATGGCTCAGTACACCGAACTGTATATGGGCACGCTTCCTTTTTGTGACCAATCCTGCCACACATGAAACAGAGCTTATTGATGCCCTCGTACACCACTGCTTGCTCAATTGTCCCAATGAGCACAGTATTGATGAGCGGTTTATTCGCATCTACCTGTATGCATAGCCTAGCATACTTACCCCAAGCTTCCATGACGATATGAGTATCGACTCTCAAAACTTTCCCAATGGCTTCCCTAATCTGTTTAAGTACTTCTGCCTCATATAGTTCAATAGGCAAACGATGTAATCTGACCCAAACCGCTATTGACGAAACGTTAGCTGCATCCGGATTGAAAAACGGTTCCCACGGCTTTATGGAGAGATAATGCTCTCCTATGAACCATGGCCCTTTTCTCAAAACTGCGTCTAAGTCCCCCTTCATTGAGAACCTCGTTAAGAAAAACTCATTTCCGAGGTCCACATAGTCTAGTCTCCCACTGGGTTTCCACAGTTGTTGGAGTTTGTTTTGGATGTAGGTAAAACCTATTTTCCTTCCGTAAAGTTTGACAATCAAAGCTTTTGACCACGACCCCCTTATATGCAGTTTAGTTTCCTTAGATAGCTTTATTGCCACTAAATCTTCGCGTAAACCAGAAACTTCTTCATCGGAATCAACATCATCCTCCATTTGATCGTAGAAATCGAAGGCTTGAGCATAAGCTCCTGGTATTTCTCCTACCAACTTTTCCTTGAAAGACTTGTTGGGTGAAACCCAAGCATTGTTATTCCGTGGATAGGAGCCATTCTCATTGGCCCCTTCTCTGAAATCAGCGTGATTGACATCCTTTACCTTCTTCTTGCTTCTCAAGAGTTCAGCTTCCTCTTCCCTTGAGAGAGCACAACTTCCTCTTCCCTTATACCCCTTTGCTAATATCTCTTCTTCTTCTTCTTTTATTTATTTATTTTTTTTGAGAAGATTCTAATATCTCTAATTGATTAAATCACATTATTAGAATAAAAAATAACTAGTATAAAATGGTTATTTCAGTTACATATGGGCACAAAATTGACATGTCATATAATATGTCGCCGTTTCTCTTTGTTTTATATTTTTTTCCCCACTCTTTTCTTTTACTTTACAATCTAATTTCTTGGTAGCCAAATAGGAAAAAAAAAAAAAAAATTTAGTCAATCAAATAACAACCCTTCACTTTATGGTTTTATTGGTTACTTTCTTCGAAACCATGCATATTAATTTATTCTGTCAAAGGCCTTATAGCTAAATTGACACTTCTCTATACATAAAGTGCTTGGGAGTCTAAGAGAGGAAAGGGTTCAAGTTACAAGGTTAACAGCATGTTGTAGTTATTTTTTTTTTTTAAAATGTATATTAATTTATTACACCCTTAAATTATAATTTTACGAAATCTTTTCATTAACGCTACATAAATTACTTGTCACCAAAATTAAATGCCTTTTCAAACTCTTTAAAAATGGATGAATTTTAAAGCCTTTTATGGTACACGCGTGTTTAAAAGCGAAAACTCATATAATAGTTTGTTGTTGTGACATCAAAAGCATTGATGCTAGTTTGTTGCGTGCGTGAAAGGCACTCTCATACAAAAGGCAATAAAATAACTATTTTTGTTGGTTGGTAAATAGAATAAAAGAACCTTTATATATCTATTTACATGTGACCTACCTTAACATTGAAATGAATCGTTAAATTATCTTCGACTTTTCAATGTGGGTCAAACTTTTAACTAGAGATATAATTAATTAATTGATTATAACTTAAAAGGATCATGAAAATGAGTAACACAACTAATTTTTTCCAAAGGCCTGACTTGGTCCACTCTAACGTGAGATTATCAAAAATCAAAATACTACATTTTTTTTTTTAGAATCAAAATACTACATATTTAAATCTTTCTAATT
This sequence comes from Quercus robur, assembly GCF_932294415.1. Classification (NCBI taxonomy): domain Eukaryota; kingdom Viridiplantae; phylum Streptophyta; class Magnoliopsida; order Fagales; family Fagaceae; genus Quercus; species Quercus robur. Next base: position 67,483,207 of record NC_065535.1, read on the forward strand.
GCAAAATATATCTATAACTTGTCAAAAACAACACCTTATATATTAGTATATGTTTCCTAAAAAAATTATTGGTTGATTAAACTTTTATTTTATTTATTAAAGAATGAAAAAATAAATTATTAATTAGCCAAATGCATTAGTTTCAATTTAAAATTCAAGGGAGTGAGGAAAAACGTAATTCAATAAGAAAAAAAATACATGTCAAATAGGAGAGTTTTAGAGCTGAGAGCTGCTTCTAGATTCTAGAAATATTTAATACTTTAAAGTAAAAGGCCATTTCATTTCCATTGTACATGATTGAAACTTGAAAGACATGCATACGATTTGCCTTTTCATACATTAAGTTGCCCACAAGAGCTTGTTTTTGGGTATCATCATTTGAACAATAAAGAAATTAAGCTCCCTCAATCATTTCCTGATAAAACCGTGGGGCAAGAAATCTGTTGAATGACTTTGATCATTGTCTTTTTATTTTTTCACTTAAAGGGGAGGCAATGGCTTTAAAAAGTTTGGTTACCATTTTATGAAAAAAAAGGAAAAAAATTAAAGATGTCCCCCTCTCCACCCATATTGGATTTAAGCCCAAATAAGACAAAATCATCATATTTGCTTAAGTTTTAGAACTTTGAAACATAAGCAACTTGTTTATATTGGTGTTAGTTGGTGTCTTAAAGATCAATCTATCTATCTATGTCCAAAACAACTTTCACTTTGCATGGCTAATTAGCTGAGCAACCGGTGAACCAAGTGGCCCCCATCATATATTTGGACCATTTGAATTGTGTGGCGCCCTTATGATATTAATCATAGTTTAATCTTGCTGATTAATTTAAGCCAGTGAGATCAGCAATGGTACAAAAAGCTTTTAGAAGGTCATATTGACAAAGAAAATTTATTAGATTTTGATTATAATAAGAATCAGAATCTATCAAGAAAAAAAAAAGTGCATGGTGGCGCCAATTCCATTTAAATTATAATAATTGGTTTAAACCAATTATTACAATTTAAATGGAATTGGTAAGAATTGAATGTTTGAGAATGATTAACTTAGGCACTTCCAACTTCCAATTGTTCTAAGGTTATTTATGAGGGAAGGAGCCAAGAGTGTTAGAAAAGGAAGATTTGTAATGATCATAAAGGCTTCCATTGCCCAACTTTGGAAAACAATTGGAACCAACATCAAGGACAATGGGTCAAGTCGTTGGGGACAACTTTGCAGGATCTTGAATAGTTCTATATCACAGTTCAAAATTTGATTTTTTTTCCTGGTCGTAAACTAAAAATAAAGGGACCCTAATAAAGAGTCATAACCTACCCTCGATGTTATATTTTCATCCATGCACATTTTAACCTTCGGAGTTATTGCATCATGTCAGTTTGTTCCACCAAATATAAAGTAATGAATAAAATGAATTTCCTAGTTCATAAAAATATGCATTAAATAATAATAATAATAATAATAATAATAATAATAATATATCTTGCACCAATGTGTACACCTTAAAATAAAGAAAATGGGAAGATGCTGGTATATTATCCTGTTTATTTACTTCAAATATTGCATGAAAACATTATTTATATTTATACCTTTATTTTTACAAGATTTAGTGTGAGATCATTGATCAAGTTAAGACACAGGCATTTGTCGTTCTCTTAATTATCAACTAATATAATAAACTTTTGGTCATTCTATCGCTAGGATATTCTAGCAATATAGCCTGTCTATCCCTAGTGCTAGCTATCTTACTAATCGACATTTTAAGTACTATGATATATAGTATTTTATAATTAGACATATGATACTATTATATTAGTATTTGTAAATTAAGAACCGAAGTTGAGAGAAAAACACAAAGAAGAATAAATTTATCTAGTGAACTAATGCATATTTCTCAATTAAGGGGAAGAAAAAGCATCTTTTATAGGCAGTATAAACTAGTAAGTTATACTTTTTTCAACCAAATAAAAAACTAGTATAAGTTATACAAAATAAATTAGTATAAAAATATGAGTTTAATATGGTGATAATTTCCAAATAAGTGGATTTCTAATTTCTATTAGTTCAATTTAAAAAGTTTCTTATCTCGAAAAAGAGATTTGAGATCAAATTTCATCTAAACAAAAAATAAATTCGTTGGCATGTTGTCCAATAATTTAAAAATAAATAATATCTTAAAATAAATATCATAGATATGTTTCAAATCCTTCGGTATATAATAAAACAAATCTCAAAATAAATTATACAATCAAAGAGTAAAAATTTTATAGTGACATATGGCCTTTTCAATTAATGAATAAAATTGATCATATATATCACTGTTTTTATTAATATATTTATATATCACTGTTTTTATTAATATATTTATGTACCTCGGTAAATTAGAATTAGAAAGCATCTACCTTTGAGTTAGAGGCTCACCTAACTTCTTCTAAAAACAAAAGGCCACCAACATAAAAAGGGGTCACTTTTAAGTTTAACTACACAAATTTAGTATCGATTGAAAATCAAAATTCATGACGAGACTCATCTCCACCTTCTGATCAACTTAAAAACTCATTCATCCAAAAGAAAGGAAAAGTTAAAACGAAGTCATTTCTTCTTAAAGCTAAAAGCCTAAAATTGAAGTTGTTTGCATAATTTTCATTGACACGCACAAAACAACCACACCCAAATAAAACAAATCGATTTTTATTAGCAAGTAAAAGGAATAATAATTTAAAAAAAAAAAAAAAAATCAGCATCCCATTTGAAGTACCCTAGCTAGCTAGGTATACACTATACAAATCACAAATACCAACTCTTTAAGACACCCAATTTGTATAGTTTGATCTTCATCAATACATTGCTTCATGATTTAGCAAAAAGTGTTACTCCATATATATATACACAACGCTATGAATTAATTAATCAAGTAATAATTAAGAACCAGTCCGTACCTTCGGCGAAACTATGGAATTGCTACTGCTATATAGTATATACTAGTAGTAGTCAACTGATCAAGTTAGCTCTCTCTCTCTCTCTCTCTCTCTGGTTGACTAATACTGAGTATAGTGAGTCCATAGTAAACGAAGTTGCAATGGCATTAAAGAGGATCACATGAATGGGTTGTGCAATGCAAATGTTGATTCCCCTCGTGCACTGCGTTCATCATCAATTTAAATTATTAATTATGAACAAAAGGCACGTACGAAGGACAGTGGAAACTCCTCCTTCGCATCACGTGCAGAGTCATACCTCCCCCTAAGTCACTAGTCAACCGACAACCCATGTCCATGAAAGACTGCGAGAGTGAGTAAGAGCTTCACGTTTTTTGGAAATTGATAATAAAGATTCTACCTCATTACTAGGATCAGACAATTTTTGCACTCACTCCATCAATGCACTCAAATCTTGATCCAATATATACTGCTGGAACTTTGGGAATGAAACACAACCCTGAAAAATTCAAATCCAAACAAAAAAAAAAAAAAAACTGATATTGAAATTCATTTTTAGACATTTTTAGACTAATTTGGTCAAATAGTATAATTTTAGAAAAAAAAATTTGGAAGAAATATATCTGACCAAATTAATTTTTTGTATAACACTTTTTTGGAATTTAAGTTTATCATATTCGAGTTTTATGTGAAACTCGACTTTGTCAAAATCGAGTTTCAAGCATTATGGGGTTGCGTAGCAATATGATCTAACATAATGCTTGAAACTCGAATTTCACTTAGAACTTGAGTTTGACAAAACTCAAACTTCAAAAAGGTGCTACACAACTAAATAAGTTTGACCGAATGCATTACTCATGCATTTTTTTCTTAAAATTATGCTATTTGACTCCAAAGAAAAGCCCAATTTTTACTACTAGTATGATGTACTTACCCGCTCCCAAATCTCCCAATCCACTTTATAGTATTATATATGTACTTATATGGGCACAAATATTTTATAAAATTTCTTACGAAAAAATAAAAATGTGACTGACTTTTTTTTGATAATTTTTTTAATTTTTCATAAAAAATTTTCTAAAATATATGATTAATATATGCTCTAAAGACACACATTAACCAGACCCTACTTATTTAAGCTCTATTAAACTTATTTGTGTTCAACTTCAACAATTAAGGAGCCGTTTGGTATGAGATTTTGAACAACAATTTTCAGTTTTTAAACAACATTACACATATTTCTACACACTTTTTCACTCACACATATTTCTAAAAATATACAAATAACATTATTAGAATAACTTTACAAACATGCCCTACTAAGTATTTAAGTACAAGCATATCTAATGGCATGCAGTCTCACTGAAAAAGTTACCAAAATAAAAACTATTCAGTATTTTTTTTGTGTCACCAGACTCACCACTGACATAGTCCATGGCAATAACAGGCATGCATGCCACGCGAGGACATGGTTTTGCTGATTTATAAAAAGAGATGTGCGTTAAGTTATCATCTCCATTTTTTATTATAATTTAACTCAACTGCCAGGTTTTGTAACTGTCTTCAATTTCTAGGATATAGTAGTTGGATTCATTAGTAGAAGCATCTAAAAGGAAATATTATATCATATACTGAAAATTATTAAACTATATTATTGAGACAGATATAATTAAAAGAGTTGGAGATCTGATAAACAACATACATGTCTCCTCCCAGTGTCGACAGGCACGTCAGTGTTGCTGTCTCCAATAAAACAATAAACATAACGTGTCTGCTGTGTTTCATGCCTTTCATACTTCTTGTTGACCTTATGTAAACTTAGGAAGTAGTCACACTTTATGCTGTGTTTCATGCCTTTCATACTTCATGTAAACTTGGGAAGTAGTTGCACTTTATTTAGGGTGTTATGTTTCTGTCATGTACTTCCTATTTTATGTTATAATTTTAAAGAAATTGTTTGTGTTACTATGTCGTATGTGTTCATAGTCCATAACTATGTTCGTGTCCGTGCTTCCTAGATGCTAAATTAACTCAATGCAAGTGTTATATATACGTATATGTATGTATATATATAGATGAATAGTATAAATTCTATTTATATCAAATTACATTAATTAAAAAAAAAAAAAAGTTTCTAAACAGAGTTTACTGTAACAATACACAGTACTCTACAGTCTACACTAGCATTATCATCCACGTGCGTGAGTATGGACTATGGTCCCTTATTGGAAAATGCATTCCCCTCATCCCAAATTACTTATTATCATCGTGGGACCTGATTTTATTTTTATACAATCCCACCGCTAGCCATTGCGGTTGTGAACTTTCGGCGATATCTTGGCTCGAATTCAATGCTACAATATTTTTTCTTTCGTGTATTAAATTCGTTGAAATAATGACATATATCACTGTATCACAATTGAGAACTTGCAGCGAGGTACAGTTGGCTGGAATCCAGTGTGACAATGGGATACTAATGTACAAGTAGTACTGTGTCTGGAAGATCTTGTGAGATCCTAGATGGTGAGTAAATTAGGTGCATCCAGCTGAACCGGCCGGGATGTTCAATAATATATGTACGTACCGTTATCTCTGGCCTCAGCAGCATCCTCTGTGTCTCTGAGACACGAAACCAGAGCGGATCGATGTACGGTGTACCAAATATTTTTCCGCTGAATATATATGGGTCCCAATCTGTAGGATGGATACATAAATTAATGGTGATTGGCCAGATATTCTTCCTCTTTTTCAAAAGGGTCCCAGCATATAGAGTCATAAATAGGACACGAGTCATTACAGTACTACATTGGCATTTAATATGAGGAAATCCACTTCTACACGATTAGCTGACCATTTCACTTGTCGTAGAGCTAATTTGTGATTCGCACGTGAAAATTTTGTGCCAATACAGAATAGGACAAAATTTGGCTAATTATAGCTCTATTCAATATCTACATTTTAAAAAAATAAAAAATAAAAAATTATATTACCAATTAAATATTTAAATATTAAATTTTTTAGTATAAAATTATGCATAAAAATTAAATTTATAAATCAGTAATAAATAATATTTTATTGGTACAAAATTTGATATATATGTTAAGAATATAAAGAACGTACAATTTAAATGGTTATACTTTCAAAATATGTAATCATATTTAATTTTTTTAAGTAAGAATTATAATCGTTAGCTACAAAATAGAATAAACTCTACAATGATACAATTTTTTGTTTTATTACAACTATTTTAAAGAAGTTGTGTCAATATGTTATTGCTTATAATACACAACAAATTTCACAATTCTTGATGACATATAACTAATGGTAAGCAAAGAGTTGTGTTGGTGGTGAATGCCAAATAAAAATGAGTAAAAACTTGTTAATTTAATTATTGCAAAAAAACTATGTAAAAGTTTTGAGCATGTAGCATTACTTTATGAGTCATATTAATGGGTATCCTTAAAAAAATTGTTAATAAATTATTTTAAGAAAATTTTGATACAACTTTTATGAAAAATATAAAGAGCCATCAAAACAATTAATTGCTTTTTTCTTTTGCCATAAAATTTTTCTAAAAATATCTCCTAAACCAATACTTTAGGACATCCGTTAATTTTTTCCTTAATTGCTTTATTGCTTATAGTTCTGTATGAAAATGGATTAATGTAAAAATAGAGTCTTTAGGCTAAATATTGTGCAAATTGGAGTTTATTTGTAATATGGGTATTACTCAAAGCTATTTAGGGAAATGAGAAAAGATGTAAATTTTAGCAATAATATTACCAAAATTGTGAGAAAAAGTAAGAGAGAGAAAAGATAAATGATGTGATGAAAAGGGGAGAGAAAAAGTGATTTCGACAATGGTATTGCTGAAATATTTGCCCAATTTTTGTGCTACCCAACTGAACTAACTGAAACAAGGAGAGAGAAAAAAAAATTTAATTGTGGCAATGTCATTACCGAAATAGAAGGACAGAGGAGAGAGAAAAAATTTTAATCATGACAATCTCATTGCCGAAATAGAGAAGAGAGAGGAGGGAAAAAAAGTTGAATTGTGGTAATTAAAGTGCCAAAATAGGAGGAGAGGGGAGAGATTAAAAAAAAAAAAAAAAGTTAAATTGTGGCAATTCAAAATTTTTTTTCTCCCCTTATTTCAATTAGGTTAGTTGGTAAAATTGGGTCGATATTTTAGCATTACTATTGCCGAAATCACTTTTTCTCTCTCATTCTTCCATCACATTATTTCTCTCTCCTCTTTCTTACCTTTTCTCACAATTTTGACAATAGTATTACCAAAATTCACATCTCTTCTCATTTTTTTAAATAACTTTGAACTTTGCCCATATCACAAATAAACTCCTATTTGCATAATATTTAACCAAAGCCTCACTGAAAATAATATTAAACCAATTAAAATTTACTTTCTCAATAGAAACAGGCTGTGAAAACTAAAAAGAACGTGGCTGTAGTAATACTGTCATATGGAGTAGAATAATTTTATGCTTTAGACCGAGGACTCAGTCACACAGCGAAAGCATACGTTGACAGAGTGGAAATTTTGGTCAAAAAAGATTGACTGAAGTAAGCAGAAACTGTTGCTTCTCTAGTACTCGTATTGACTACGGAGTATCCAGGACTTGGTCGCTCGGACTAACTCTCTTTTTTCTTTTATTTTTTGGATAAAAGATTCGAAGGCTCGGAGTGTAACTTTTTCTTTACGCAGATTGTTTTTCTTCTTTTCCCTTTAAGGGTAAGTATGTGAAGTAAAAGTGAAAAAGGAAACAGAACCCCCTTGACAGTGTGAGAAACATTGATGACACTGTTTTACCATGGTGAGAAACATTGATTGAGTTAATAATGTCTCATGTTCAATTATATAGGTAAAAGCATTATTGCAATTCTCGAAGAAATCTCACACTCTGGCCTCTGAAGATAATATGCTTATCACAATGCAGAATGTCTTCATAGTATGTTTGTTGTTTTCTAGCTATTTTCTTTCCTGATCAAACAAAGAAGATAATAATTTATCTGCAAAAATAAGACAACTTTGGAATTTTATATGGGAAGTACTCAAATGTGTCCTTTGAAATCAAGGGTAAATATTTGGCAAAAAAGAGAAATCAAGGGTAAATGTCTATACGAAGATTCGGTGTCGTTTGCAGTGGATTTATTTTGCATAGATAAGAAGAGATTACTTAGATAACATCATGGAAGGGGAATGATCAGTTCTTTGTAACATACAATTCAATAGTAATGTTCAATAGTGATATTTAGAGATAACACAATGTATTTATATTAATACTGGCTCTTTGTAACATAAAATTCAATAGTAATAAAATGTAGTCATTTTGGGTTTTATATTGTGTATATAGGTCATTCGGTCGAATTACGTTAATTATCATACTCTCTCAATATATCATTAATTTCTTCTTCCTATTTTAACATGGTATCTAAGTCACAATATTCGTGACTTAGATACCGTGTTAATTAACCTAGACTCCTTAGATGTACATTCACGTCCTATCACCATTTGAGCATTACATACACCTTCACAAACCGTTTCAGTCCTAATCATGTGCTTTCTTGTGGTTGCGTACTCTATTTCTTACCTTGAAGACATCATCCATATGTCTCATGCACTTCAAAGTTAGTGCCAGTTTTCATTTTGGCAGTACACTTGACCTATGATTTGACTTTTATATTTCTCTACTCCATACAATGCATGTTTTGGAGATGCAGCTACTTCCACTCCCGCATCATGCATTTCATAGACTGCTCTTGCTTGGACGGTGATATTTTTCATGTTTCTTTGTGGGGCTTGATTCTTTCAACAAGCATTGGAGACATTCTTTTCAAACTCAAGTTTTTGCTACCCCTCCGCCTTAAGTTTGAGTGGGATAAGAGAATATATTAGCATATTACTATAAATGTGTAGCTCATAGAATATATTAAGATATTGTCATAAATTTATATTGCAAGGTTTTGCAAAATACCATAGGCTATCATGGTTTTAAGTTTACCATATTACACCTAGTATATTTTTTTCATTGGGTTCTTGGTAACATACAATTTAGAAAAGTAAACATGTAACTTTCAAGAGCCTTTTGCTATAGATGTAAGCCATTATGTTGAACCATGTTATCTTTCTCTCTCTGTATTTGTATTTTTACAAATTACATGCACCATCCTAGCCAATAAAGTTGTCTTCAAGGAATAATCCAACCCAGAAGCACAACTCCATCGACCCCATTGTAGCCATCAATGGCCACAAGACCACCATTGACCTCAACCTTATCCCACTAGTATCTATAAGAAGAACAACAAGAGCAAGTGACCAATAAGTCAACTCTATCGGGCTAATTAAAGCCAACAATTGATTTCTTATTCGACAATAAGATATTTTATCAGTTAAATTATTTGAAATTCACACATATATGTGAAGATATCAATACATCAAACTTCATAGCACAATTAATTGAATTAAACAGAGAATATAATAAATTATAGCACAATTGAATGTACTTTATGTTTAAATGATATATATATATATATATATATTTTTTTTTTTGAGAAGATATGTTTAAATGATAATAATTTTATTTTTAACTTGAATTTTCTTTCTCTACATTTTAGATTAATTTCACCTTATTTTTTAGTGTTGTTTCACTTTATCCATGTATGATTTAAATTAAATTTGTCAATCTATAGTTGAAAAAATTCATACTTTTGCCCCCTAATAGTTTTTTTTTTTCCTTATCGGCTTAAACTTTTGGTTTGTGAATTTAAACCATAGTATTTATTATTAATTTTATTTTTTCTATGCTTATTTTTCAAGAAATGTGGTTTCTTCTTTTTTATAATTCAATAGTCAAAGAATGCAGTGTTTAAATTCATTATATTTTAAAAAATATACTAATTGAGCTACACAATTCTTGACAAATAAACATGATTTAAATGTAAGATTTGTTAATGATCTTGCTGTAAGTAAAACATAACATTTTGGATAATAGTTGAACCAATCCAATCAAATGGATATAAAGTCTAATTATGGTTTCCAATATTTGAAAATTCAAACTTATTATTTTTTTTTTTTTGGCTGAGAAAATTCAAACGTTTTAACACTTTTAAGTTTTAACAGCTTATATTTCAAATTATACGATATTTTATCCAAGACTGAAGCCGAGCCAAGATTTACAGCCCTTTTCTTTTCTTGACCAATCGATACTGACCCAAGATTTTTAACCACCTTTTATTTATAGTATTTTATTTAACCGTAGTTAAATATTAGTAGTAAATCACAGTAAAACCATCCCAATAAATTCGCACCCCATTCTCTCTCGTCTCTGGCGCTCACAACTTTCAAGTTTTCTTTTTTCTCTCTCTCTCTCTCTCTCTTTCTCTCTCGAGCTTCGCATTACCATTTCTCTCTCACACACCCCGCATGCGAGTCTTTCACCTGAAGTTGCAGCCACAGTTTCGTACTACCTGAGCTCAGCCTCCGCCACGTGTACCAAAACGCCATACAATGACTGTGTTCTCCGGGAAACAGGTTTTTCCGGTGGACTACGAGGCCGAAGTCTCGCAACGCCTTCTAGAAGCTTCGCTCTCCGGCGATCTGAAGTCGGCGTTGGAGCTCATCGCCGATCCGTATGTCGACGTTAACTTCGTCGGCGCCGTGTGCCTGAAGAGCAGGAAGGCCGAGGTGATACCGTGCGATGAATCGGCGAGTCAGGTCCGAGTCGAGTACAACGAGTTCAAGACTGACGTCACCGCCTTGTTCCTCGCCGTACACTCCGGCAACGTCTCCCTCGTGAAGAAGCTACTGGTAACTCTCTCAGACTCAGACTCACTCTCACTCAAGCTTGAGTTTTTCGTTTTTTTTTTTTTTTTTTTTTTAACTGTTTCATTCGCATTGTTGATTCTCAGTAAGTGAAACTGTTTTCTGTGTGTTCGAAAAATATTGAAAGTGTTTTGTTTTAGTGATCAAATTTGAGATCCGTTTCTGTTTTTAATTTTGAAAATTTTCTCTTTTGTAAAGTGTTCTGTTTTGTTTTTGAAAATATTGACAGTGTTTCTATATGCGTTTTGGTGATTCAGATTGAGATTTATGGTTTTTTGTATTCTCATTGCTGGTTTTCACTGATTCCAAAGTTTTTTACGCTTATTTTAGAACAGTCCAAGTGTTTTTAATTTTACGTGTGATTCAAAGTTTTCATTTTTACTGATTTGGAAGCATATTATGCGTGAAAATCTACGGCTCCTATCGCTATATTTTGTGAGAGTATTTACTATTCGAAAGTGCTTTAATTTTTTTTTTTTTTTGAAAAATTTGAGCATATTTGAATTTTTATATCTGCTTCTTAAGTACTGTGAAGATTTAGGTATAGTATTAAGATTCGTTTTAATTAAGCTTTAAATCTTAAAGCAATGCTTTGGGAAAGCTAAGGTTTGATATTTGAATCACCACACTAAGATTTTGGGAATTAAAGTTGTTTATGTCTGTCTCTACTCTTTTAGGATTCAGTCTTTAATGCTTTTCCCTTCATTAGGTCCCCAACATAAATGCCTCATTGTCTCTCATTAATGTAAATATGGGCTGGGTTCGAATCCAATTCTTGATTTCTGGTTTTTCATTTTTATAATATGATGATAGTTACAATGGGTGCGGGGATTTGAACCCTGTTTTCGTTGTAAACACGTGCCAGTTGAGTTACAAAACTCTCGTGCCTTTGTTTTTATAATTTTATCTTTATCTTTAGTTTGTGTGGGACCGTGAGGCCTGTCTCTCTGATTATTTACGTGAACTTTAAGACTCTGTTTGTGTGATCAATTTAGCTGCTCAGGTAATTAAATGTGTTGGTGAAGCTTTGTGATTAAGTGGTCAGTACTTTAATGTAGCGTTTTCTCTTGGTTGGGTCGAAAATACAGAAGCAAGAAAACAATTTTTCTCAACCATCAGAGCGGAGTCATGGACTTTTGTCAAAGCTGTTACACATATCATGCCAATATTCTAGAATGTTTTTCTGAATGGTCTGTATTTACTGAAGTTTGTTGATGATTTTGACCCTTAATTGTTTTGTATTTTTTAACTGTTGTAGATTATAGAAACCCGAACTGTTGGTATTCATGTTCTGTCAAGCATTGATTGGCAGTTGGGTTTTTATTAGATCCATTCATCTATAGTTTGTTTTTTGTTTTTACTTATGGGAAATGGAAAATGCTGTTTTTCTTTAATATGTATAAATGGAATAGTCTTTTTTTTTTTTAAATTTTGGAATAATGTGATAGTTGGGGGAGGGGGGATTTGAACTCTGGATGTCTAAACATTGGAAGTGCCAATTGCAAGAGTTCAATTATTTTGACAGCATAGTGATCTTTTGCTTAGGTTGCTAAAATAGTATGCCAACTATCCTCCACAAAACTTTGTACAAATTACTGTTAAAACTTTTATTCATGCGTAAGCACAAAAAAATGTGATAATCTCATGATCCTTACTTCCTTGTCATGTGTTGCATTTTGTTACAAAACATACAGTAGGGCTGTTACTGTGAGTGTTGATATTTCTCTATTGCTTGTGCAATTATTTATTTAATATCGGCTGTTCTGGTTTTCTTTTAGTTTTATAAAGTAAATGTGTGTAATTTGAGGTATAGAGTAAATATTCAATGTTGTGGCCCAGTCATTCCTATTGTTTATTATTTTACTGAGCTACTGTATTTCATAATTAGAGTTATTCATAAAACAATAAAAAGGCATCAACTAGCCTATCATAAAAAGGTAGGTATGTATTTTCAGATCCAATTACACCCACCTTCCTTCCCTCCGTAACTGAAAAAAAAAAGAAAAAAGAAAGAAAGAAAATAGTATCCAAGGAAGAGATGAAAGGAGAGATATTTAGATCTACCTTTTTGGTTTGATCAGTATTAATCAGTCCTTAGTGCCCACATTTAGTTGTTTCTGACCTTTGGCCAGAGCAGGATAAGTACATAAGGGTACACATATGATACATCCCCCTTTCTTATCAAAGGCTTTTTGTACTGCCTAATGAAAGCTCACCACTTCAGATTTGTTCCCCATTTTGTCTGCTTGTGGCATTACTTTCTGTAATAATGACGAGCCCAAAATGCTTAACATTCTTCAAGATTTTGAGAAAATAAAAATAGAAAAATGAGTGTATTGTCTTCTTGTGGAGTCTTGTCAATGGCTTTATAATGTACTAAGGATTGGCACTTCTAAATGACAGAGCATTGGAGCTGATGTGAATCAGAAACTCTTCAGGGGCTTTGCGACAACAGCAGCAGTGAGGGAGGGCTACCTTGAGATTCTTGATATCTTACTTAGAGCTGGGGCATCACAGCCAGCTTGTGAAGAGGCTGTGCTGGAGGCTAGCTGTCATGGTCATGCAAGGCTTGTGGAGCTGCTTATGGGCTCTGATCTGATCCGGCCCCATATTGCTGTGCGTGCTTTTGTCACAGCATGCTGCAGTGGGTTTGTGGATGTAGTAGACACTCTCATGAAGGTAAAACTTTGTATTCATATTGGACTGTTAATTGCCAACTTTTTAGATACTACTGTAGACCATCGTAGAAAAACAGAAATGAGCATTATATGGTGCTTTTTTCATGTCATTTTTTTAATATTTTTTTTAGATACAAGATAGAAATTCTACTCTAGCCTAATCTAAGTGTATATATGTGTGAAGCTCCATCCTAGATACTTGAATTCCGACCCTTGCCCCGTACACCTCACAAGCACTTATACTTGCGGAGTGACCATCACACCAAAGGTGTCACTTTATATTAATTTTGCCTCTCACACACACATATATATTAGTTATTAAATATATATACTGTTACTGTCCCTCTACACAGTTCACCTGTGTATACTATGGGGCTTACTTGGCAGTTGTAACACACCAATGTGTTTTTAGCTTTCTTGGTAAGTTTGGCTTCTTGAAACTTAAATGTGTCACTGACAAACTCTTCAACCCTTGTCAAAAAGGTTGTACCTAGTATACAAAACTCTCACTTTTGCAGGGTTTGGGAGAGATGGTTGGTAGGCTAATAAAAATGAGAGCCTCTCACTACAAAGATGTCCTTTGCCTTTTCATGTTGCTTGGGGATACATTTCTCTCATTTTATTGCAATGTGTGACAAGAGTCCTTTCACGTGGTCAATTAATATTGTTATTGATTCTCTCCTCTATGTTTTATTGAAAGCTTGTTTGATTTATCTCGTTGACATGATTGTCCTTGCTTAATGGCAGTGTGGTGTGGATGCCAGTGCAGCTGACCGGGTCCTGCTTCAGTCATCTAAGCCTTCTGTTCACATGAATGTTGACTGTACTGCACTTGCTGCTGCTGTGGTTAGTAGGCAGGCCCCCATCGTCCGTTTGCTACTCCAGGTGAGTCTTTTAAGGGTCGCTATTAATTATTAGAACAATCAGTCACAGGGTTTTGTGGGCTCTCTTCTTTTGCAGTTAATTGCTTACGCTTACTGTGCTTACACCTCATAAATGTACCAATCAAGTGAAATTGACCTTTAATATTAAACAAAATATTAGTGTAAGCATTTGCATATGACCCTGAATGGGTTTTTTTGGGTGGGAGGAGCTGGGGCCAAAAGATGACGAAAATTATCATGATTAGTCTCTTACTTGTTAAGTCTGTTTGGCTCATTAAATGGGTAGGTCCCTCTGTGATGTTGGTATAGTAGATATTACAGCTGTATGACAAGCCAGTGTGAATGTCTGTAATGCTTTGGGGGGTGGGGGGTGGGGGGGGGGGGGGGGGAGGGGAGAATATGATGAAAATTTTCCGTCATTTGTCTCAAATTCATAAATCTGTTAGAACCCTTAAAGGTGTAGGTCCCTCTGTGATGTTGATGAAGTAGCCATTACAGCTGGATCTGTACCTGCGAATGACAAGCCAATGCTTCACATTTCTAGAGCTGCATGAGAATTTGGCTATATTCATACTTTGTGATAGGATCTGTACTGCAGATTCTGTATTGGATAAAGATAGTGACAGACTCATTACTGTTTTTTCTTTTAATATTTGTTTTCTTCTCCTCACCTTGATCTGTCTCCTAAAATGTAAAACAGGCTGGAGCTAGGACGGACATCAAAGTGAAGTTGGGTGCATGGTCTTGGGACATGGCAACAGGGGAAGAATTTCGAGTAGGTGCAGGGTTGGCAGAGCCTTACGCCATCACCTGGTGTGCAGTGGAGTATTTTGAAGTGAGTGGTGAAATTCTGCGCATGCTCCTACAACAAAACTCTTCTGATTTTCCTCATTATGGAAGAACCCTCCTTCACCACGCTATCCTATGTGGCAATGAAGAAGCTGTTAAGGTGCTCTTAAGTTGTGGTTCCAATGTAGAATGCCTTGTTAAGACAACCAAGAAAATTGAGTTTCGCCCTATACACATGGCTGCTCGTCTTGGATTATCAACCATTCTTCAATGCCTAATTGACTCTGGTTGTGATCTAAACTCAAAAACAGATTGTGGTGACACGGCCTTGATGATCTGTGCAAAATATAAGCATCAAGAGTGTCTCAGAGTGTTGGCCAAGGCTGGTGCTGACTTTGGCTTGGTCAATGTTGTTGGTCAGTCTGCAAGTTTAATTGCTGGATCAAACCAGTGGTCCCTTGGTTTTCAACAAGCAGTATTAGATGTAATCAAAACTCGAAAGATACCAAGATCCAGAAGTATGTCTGTTTTCTGTCCACTAATATTTGCAGCCCAAACTGGTGATGTTCAGGCTTTGGAAATTCTGATCAGTTGGGGAGGATTTAATCTTGATTATCAGGACGAAAATGGTTTGTCAGCAGTCATGATTACTGCTCTGAAGGGTCATGTTGAAGCATTCAGGTTGCTGGTCTATGCAGGGGCTGATGTAAAGCTGCACAACAAATCTGGCGAAACTGCAATCACCTTATCTGAGTTAAATCAGAATCACGACTTGTTTGAGAAGGTCATGCTAGAATTTGCTCTTGAAAAGGGTAATCGCAATGCAGGAGGGTTCTATGCTTTACATTATGCTGCTCGACGTGGTGACTTGGATGTGGTTAGATTGCTTACCAGCAGAGGCTATGATGTAAATGTCCCTGATGGGGATGGTTACACTCCACTCATGTTAGCTGCCAAGGAAGGCCATGGTTCAATGTGTGAGCTCTTGATCTCACATGGGGCCAATTGCGATATTAAGAATGCTAGAGGTGAAACTGCCCTCTCACTTGCAAGGAAAATCGTTGGCAGGAAAAATGATGCAGAGAGTGTGTTACTAGACGAGCTTGCGCGCAAGTTAGTATTGGGTGGTGCCCAAGTACAAAAGCACACTAAGGGAGGCAAAGGAAGTCCACATGAAAAGGAGATGAGAATGGTGGGGTCTTCAGGGGTGTTGCAATGGGGAAAGTCAAGCCAGAGAAATGTGATTTGTCGGGATGCAGAGGTCGGGCCTAGTCATGCCTTTAGGAAGAATAGGAAGAGTAAGGGTGACGCCGACGAACCTGGTATTTTTAGGGTGGTGACTACCAAGAACAAGGAGGTGCATTTTGTGTGCAAGGGTGGGTATGAAACAGCTGAACTTTGGGTGAGGGGTATAAAGCTTGTGACCAAAGAGGTTATTTTTGGTAAGCGGAAGGAAACATAGTTTGAAGTAGGCAGTATGTATAGATGTTTGGAGGAATACTTCATCTCGAAGTATGTTAAATCCTGTTTTTAAATTGTAAAGGTTTTGGTACCCAGTAGTTGTAAATTAGTTCACCTTTCTCAAGTGAAAATTTGTTACATTTTGAGCCAGCTCTTCATTGAGGACTTGAAATTTTTGACAAATCTCAAACCTAAGCCCAAGTATTAATTGAGTATGAGTCTAAATTTTGAGTAATTATTAGGTACTTTCAGAGTACGATGACGTGATGTGCCCTCACACATTCATGGTGGATTTTATTAGTGGAATCAAACTTGAATGTGAGACGAGAGAATGCTAACTTTGGGAGCATCTAAAAGTATTCCCTAACTTATCATTGCACACCATTGGTGCGATGGTCACTCTACAAGTATAAGTGCTTGTAGAGTGTGGGGGGTAAGGGCTGGGGTTTAAGTTTTCGGGAGAGAACTTTACACACATATTCACTTAGATTAGGCTAGATTAAAATTTTATCTTGTAAAAAAAAAAAAAAAAAAAGTATTCCCTAACTTTCTCCTATTGCTCTAACTAGACTTGCTGAGGTTGTTTTCCTCATTTTTTTTCAATCTTCTAAGTGGTTGTGAAATATAGGTCATATTTTTTGCAACATAAAACATATTTCGGAAAATGCTTATCTCATTTTCTCATTTCAACTTCTAAATTAGTTCATTTTTCTCATATTTGGGATTGTTTGTTTTGGCGTAAAACATTTTATGGAAATTGTCATTTTCCTTATCTTCAAAACGTTCTCCTTTAAACCACTAAAATGACCCCAAAAAAAAAAAAAAAAAAATTGCTCCTAAAACCATTGAAATGTTAAAAATTACCTTTTAAATTTTCCAAAATGGCCACAATATGTCTCAAAATTTCTAGAATCACCTCCAATCTTTTAAAAGTCACACCAAAAAAAAAAAAAAAAAAAAATTTAAGTGTCATAATGGTGTGTAATTTGTAATTTACATATATTATTATTCTTTGAAGACATTTTTTATGAAGTTGGTGAGAATAACCATTATACTTATTATTTATAAGCATAATAAACATAAACGTTTTGAACAAATAAATTTTGAAAAAACCAAAACAGTTAGTAAAAAAACATAACAAAATATACTTGTAATAATTACTTACCCATCTCTTTAGCTAAAAATACTTAACATTGAAATAAACGGAGCTATCCTTTAAAATGTACTTACCCAATAAGGGAAAAATTAACCCTAGAGACCTGGGGCATGCATGACTTCGATTACAATGGGATTATGATTTTTCTTAATCCACCCCAACTCTTCAAATTGAGAAAATTTCAATCCATACCAAGTCATAGTAACTCTAGAACAAATACATAGGGTGAGTTTTGTTAATTTTGGTTGACAAGTTGAGACTCTTTTGTTAGGCCAAATGATAAAAAAGGATTAGTATTCAACTTTGTAAACCTAATATTTAAAAAAATATATTATAATTTAACAATTAGACATCGTATTTCAATTTAATGAAAACTAAGTATCATAATACAATAATAAATCGAATTAACACATTTAAAAAATCCATATTTTTTTAAACTATTAATACCATGGGTTGGATTGGGTACTTAGATTAAAAATGTCGCTTACACGAACTGGGTACAATCCAAGTTAAGAAAAAATATTTATAACCCATGCCAACTCAACCCTTCAATCAACAAGAAGAAAGAAGAAGAAGAAAAAAAGTGTTAGATTTGTAACCTTACTGGTGACACATTTTGTAGTTTCCTTGATTTGATATGTCCATAAGGCTGGCCAAACCTTATTTCATTTGCCATCAAGCTTCAAATGGATTAAGATTCTCAAGAATTTGAAAGTAACTTCCCTGTAGAGTTCTTAAAATTATATCTATTTATTTTGAAATGAATTGATTGGATTTTATCACATCATTATATTGTCTCTTAGCGATTTGATGTCTATTTAAATTGTTGACAATGTGGTAATATTTATTCCATTCATTTCAAAATGAATGATAAGAAGAAATGGGCTTTAAGAAAATGATTTTCAATATATGACCTTCAAAATATTCAACATCATTCTCTTAAAAGCCCATTTCAAGTCGTGTTCTCCCCCCCACTTCTGCCTTTTGTTTTATAGGAGGTTGCCTCCCAAGTCCCAAGGGATTTGGAGAAAATTTTTTCTAACACACTATATGACAATTCATTAAACTATTCATGTAAAGTTTGTCATATCACATACGACCTATTTATTGATATATGACTTGTTTAGTAATACACATTGATAGCATTATGAATCTTCCTGCAGTGAGTTGAAGAAGATTTCTTCAAACTTGATTGGAGAACTTTGTACTGCTAGTTAGAGGCTTTGTAATTTTGTTCCTTGACATTATCAACAACAACCAAAAAAAAAAAAAAACCACAGCTGCTCCAACAAATACTTAACAAGACTGGGACCGACGCAATTTGAATTGCAATTGAGATCATAAGTATGCGTTGGAACCAAATAGCAAATCATACCTTGAAATGGTTACTGTTCAAGGCAAATGTTTGCAAGCATGAAGCATGAATTGAATCAGTGGGCACATCCTTTATCACATCATTTTTTTCACAACTATTCTATGTGGCAAACTATGACCAGTTGCTTATCACTTTCACATACACTCACCACTTTTTTTCCATCACTTGTAGTCTCCCACATTAAAGTTGTGGCAAAGTTATGGCGCACAAAAGGTTATAGTCCTAGATTTTCGTGGTGGCTTATTTATGCAGCCAAATTTACTGCATGTTAACTCCAACTACCAGAACAAAAAATGCTATCAGCACTGCCTAATATGCCAAAGCTAGACAGTCAGATGCCCCAGATGCGTTACAACATTTGAGGTTCATGTCCTTTTTAATTAATTGGCAATTCCTCCAGGCTCCAGACTCTTAAAAATATAAATGAAAATATTTGTCACATCAAAAATGTTTCTACATGATTTTTTACTGAAACTGCCATCTAGCTGCAAATGCAATGAACGATTTCCACTGACCTCAAATATATAATATATTTAACTATAAAAGAAACATGGCATAAGCTCACTTTATCATGGAATCAAGCACCAAGTATTCTGATATCAAGGGGTAGTCACCAAGATGGAGATTTTTAAAAGCTGTGTACTCCTGCAAAATAAACTCAGAGTGCAGATGGGACACTGCATCTCAGCCTCCAGTAATCTCCTTCTCCTTTGCCTTACACATATCCTCTGCAGACTTGACAAATTTTTTGGTCAACTCATCAACCTGGGAAAAAGAAGGGTCAGATAACACTCAAAACATTGTAAAACTGATCCACTGTTTTAGTTGTAATTAGCTTAGAACTCACTTCCTTCTCCAATTTTTTTACATCATCCTTCGGGGCATGTGAATATAATTTCTTTGCCGTATCCATTGCCTGTAAAACCAACAAACAATCTGCTTAGGCACAATAAACATTAAAAACACTGGACCATTTCACAACAATGCATAGAATCAATCATTATCCCTATCTATAATGGCACTCCTAGTCTTGCAAGTATAAACATTGTTTAATAATACTCCTGAAATCTAAACATAAAGAAGAAAAAAAATTACTGCCATACCTTCTGGCGAGCCCTTCTTATACTTTGTCTGGCATCTTCACAAGACTTGGTAACCACCTTACACACAGCCTGGTAGATACAATATAGTGGTCATAATAGTGCAGAGATGAAAAAGTAAAAGAAAAAGAAACAAATAAATAAATGAAAGGAAGGGTAATAATTGGCTTACCTGTATATGCTCTTTTGTCAATCTGGTCATTGCAGAGCATAAAAAATGTAAATAAGTCAATCAATATTTGTGTAGATTGAACAAGCTTTATCATGGAAAATACTTACGCATCATTATTAAAAAAAAGATCTTAAAATATTGTATCGACCAAAACCACAATTGTCTTAAGCCAAATACTTTTAATAGCCATTATCAGCAAATGGGCTGCTTATTGGACAAGGAAAGAGGCAGTGTGAGATTAAATAGAATGACTACTTACGGTGGAATAACTGCAATCAATCGCTCACCATCCGCTTTGGGACTTAAGCCTAACGGAGAAGCAACAATGGCGCTCTCTAACTTTTTAATGGTCTGCATAAAACAGGTGCTACCACTTAAATGAGTCTTTCAAACTGGGACTGTTTAGATATGAGCACCAATCAGCATGTCAAAAATAAAAAATAAAAAATAAAAAATTGAGGCTCGTATTGTGTAAAGCAGATTAAAGAAAATGAACTAAATTCAATAATTTAAACTTAATACAACTGATATAGAAAATTTTCATCCTGATCGCTAGATCCACAGATTTGAAGAATCAATGACTGTTAAATAGTATCAGACTCTAGACCATGTAATAGTATAGGAAACAAAAAATTATCTATGCTAATGAAGAAACACTAGAATTGAAACAAATAGCAAACTTGTTAAGTAAAGTTTTTGTTCATTACATTTGGATCATAAGGATTTACTGATAATGTCTTGGAATCCATGACCGAAACAACAGCTAAGTGGCTCAAGGGCATCTTTACACCATCAAGTTCAACAATAATGTGGTCAAGCATTCCTGTAGAGACATTCTCACTCATAACTGTGTCAATAAATCTAACAAACATACTAAGAAAATAAACAAAAACTAACAAATAGCGATGGCTTAATGTACCTGGAGATGCCCTTCCTGTTCTTAGTTTGTTCAACTCTCCTGATAATGCAGCAATTGCTGCCTCCATCATTGAGGTAGCATTTGCCTTAATAGTAGGCCCAATATCAGGCGAAACTTCAATAGTGCTCACAGCATCATCATCCTCTAAATGGTGAAAAAAAAAAAAAACATTTTAATGGAATAGTGCTTATAACTCTGCAAAAGGCTAACATGCGATTTATATAAAGTTATACAATTTTTGTTATTCTTGCAAAAAGAATCCCTTCAGCCAAGCTCAGTAGTGCAATCAACAAAAAGCTTCACCTAAAATATTTCATAAATAGTATCTCACAATAACCTTTGCATAACGCCGAATATTAATTTGTGACTTCTTGTTTCTTTATACCAGTTAGAAAAACTTCCCCAATATAGAGAACAAAAAAAGTATTCAAAAATTCACTTACAAAAACCACCTTAAACTATCACCTGATTTACAATGTGCCCCTTTAATGTTAGAACTCAGCAATCAACCCCCCTAACTTCATTGAAAATTAGGAATAGTTTATGTCACATGGAAGACAGTTTTCCATCAAATAAACCCGAACTTTACTCCCAAACACTCCAAATTTGTGTAAACCCTCTAAACACTCTACCGCGTTAAATACCTTCAATAAGATGGAAATTAATAAAATTGAGCTAAGTCAGAGAGTTGATTGCTCAGTTTAAAAGTCTAGAACCACATTATAAACCATGTAATAGTTTAAAACGTGGTTTATGTGTGTTTGCGTGCGCAATTTACCAAAAAATCATATTAAAAAAAAAAAAAAAAAAAACTCACATTTCATTCAATCATTTCCTTTACAAAGCACAAAACAAAAACATAAACTGCCATAAAAACTCAACAGAGAGAGAAAGAGAGCAAAAGGGTACTTGATTTGCGTCCTTTGGCGAAGCCTCTGCGAGAATGTGTGAGGAAATGAAGTGTGGTGGGAAGAGTGAGATCATGAATGTGGGTTTTGGAGTTGTTGTTGTTGTTGTTGTTGTGGGCACTGTTAATGAGTTGATGAGAAAGGTCGCCGCCATGGAAGGCGGAGCTGCGGAGGAGAAGGAGGTTCCGATGAGAGAATGCGCGTCTCAGAATTATCGACATGCCTCTTCACTCTCTAAGCTTTCATGCTCTTCTTCTTCTTCCTTTGTTTTAGGGTTTTAGAATTTTTGATAAACCCCTTAACCCACTGTGCTGTGCTGACTGTGAAACGACGACGTAAGACTTTGGGAAAGACCCACAGATAGATGTTTCTAAGCCCAAGTGGATTTACACCACCGGTGACTTTAGGCCTATTTTGAAGTGGACTCTCCATCGGAATTGCCCACAATGTCAAGTGCCCAAACCTAAACCTCTTTACTAAAGGCCCAATCATACTTTTTCACCATAAAACTATCATCCTGTTTACACTTAACTCTTTGAACTATTAAAGCGTATGATCGGCCCCCTAAAGTTTCGTCTGTTTTGGTGTTAAGTTAATTGGTTTTTGGACTTAAATTCAATTAAAGTTAATAACAAAAAACAGTGGGGAAGTGCATTGTCTACTAACTATATAAAAAGAATGAAAAATCTGCAGTAATATTTGATTTAGTCAATTTGGTAGGCAAAAACACATTGTTTCATGTGTTTTATTTGGGCTGACAATTAAGTTTAAAAGAAAGAGAGAACCCACAAGTCACAACACTTATCTCCTGTTATGGTTCCGCAAAAGTCCAAAACTCAACGTTTTTGTAGGAAAGAAAAACAAGTTGGACACGCAAGCAAAGAGTACGAAATTTCTTGCTCTTCTGACAAACTTGTTAGATAGATAGACAGAGGGAGTAATTGAGATGAGTACATCTACAGTGCCGGTGTAATCAATACAGATTTGGTGAGATAAGGCTCAAGAGAGAGAGAGAGAGAGAGAGGGTTGTAGGTTTGTAGGGGGAGAGGATTGGTTTAAACTTTAAGGGTATCTGTTGGTTGGGTGGCTTTTAGGGAGGATGAGAGAGAGAGAGAGAGAGAGAGAGAGAGATAAAATGGTAGAGAACCTTTTTATTTTTATTTTTTTGGATGCTTGGTTGGTGGGAGAGGAGGGAAAAAATTTAGTAGGGTGCAGGTTTTTTTTCCCAAGTTCATCAAAATGTTTTTTTTTTTTAAATTGGGAGAAAACTAAATGGGGATTTTGAATCTCTTCATTGACAAAAATGCTCATATATACTTGCACATAAATTTCGTCTCGTTCCTCTTTTTTTTTTTTTTTTTTTTCTCTTCTCTGGGCTATAGGCGTGATTTTTTTTTTTGGTTTAATTAGACATGATTTTTTTGGATAAGATTTTTTTTTTAATAAATTTGGGCGATTTTTTTTTTTTAATTGTTTGTCATATTTTGTTTTAATTGGACATTATTTTTTAACAAGAATATATAAGTAAATTTATACAAATTCATTTTTTTTATCTTTTCACTTTTCCACTCCTAAATAAACAAAAATAAGAAATGTAGTTGCACGATTTTCCTGGCCCAACTTATGTTGATTAGGCTTTGGCCCAAAGCGCAACCCACAATAAATATTTGTAGAGGATGGGTCAAAGAGCTTAGCCTCAGTGAACTTGCTCGGACTAATGCATGGACAATATAGTTTGCAAAAAGAAAAACAAAAACACCGGAATTGATCTTTCTCAAGTCTGACTTTTATTTCTTTCTTTGTCCCTCATACAGTTTTTCCGTCCCCTTCTTTGAGGGACTCCACTACATTATATATCTCTCTCCTTTTCATCTCAACCTTACACCTGTTAATCATCCAAGTATCCACTTGAGCACCTGTCCCATCAGACGCTCTCATCAGACCCTTTGTGAGTTGCAGAGGCCAAGGCGGTACTGTTCAGGAGTCTTTTCCTCATTAATGCGGCCAAGAGGGTGGTTGGGGCGCAATTAATGTGGTGGTAGCCTTCCGTGAGATATTTTGGATTTAATTCATTTTATATGTTGGGAAGATGAGCTGAGATGGTTGGGGCAAGTTCCTCGTCTGGGCTTCGTGATGTCCGAGGAGGAGTTACTCCTCGAACAGGTTTCCTTGGCGCTATTGGGGTTGAATAGCGCGTTATATGAGGCTTTTCCTTGGACAGGACGCTCCTCGGACGGGCCTGAGTTCGGAATAGCCCATCATTTTTGGGCCGGGCCCCACAATAGCCCCTCAAAACTCCGGTTTTTACCTCCCTCCGAGGGGAAAGGCGGGGTTTTGATGTTTGTGAGTGGGGGGAAATAAGGAGATCGTGGGGCGCGCGTGCGGGCCGTTACTTTTGACGCGCTACAATTTACGAGGCGTGGCCATTAACTTCTGGAGGCGTTATGTTCCCTTCATCCAACGGCTTGACGTGGATCGAACGGCCATCGTTTTTTCTCGTATTTTTAGGCAGGGATGATCTTTTCTCTCTCCTCCCGGCTATATAAGACGTCAGAGGGGTTCAGTTCCTTCTTTCATCTGCATTTCGCAAATCTCAAAAGACTCCAGAGAACTCCCTCGAATCCCAGAGATATACGAACACTTGCGTCCGTTACGCCGCCGTAGCCGTTCTTGTGAAGCGTTTCGTCCAAGAGAGATTTCCAGGCGTCCCCTTTAGCGTTTTGTGAAGGTACCAGTACATTTCGCTTTTCTCTCCGTTTCAATTCCCTCCTCGGACTTTACTTTTCCTCGTGGTCTCCACTTTCATTTCCCCCTTTCAGTTCAGATGGGTAGATTCGAAAAATTAGTTAAAACTCCAGCCGCTATGGAGGCATTTAAGGCTAAATATCACATTCCCCCAAGGGTTGGGCTGCGGTACTGTCCTCTGGAAGGAATATTGACAGATAGAGTTGTGGGAGAAGTCGTTATCCCCATGATTGCTTTCATAGAGGGAGGGATGACACTTCCCATGCGTAGGATCACAAGAGAATACCTGTTCAACCATAGGTTGACGCCGTATCAGTGTGCCCCGAATATGTTCAAGATACTAGGCTGTGTAGACGTCTTAAACGAGCGGATGAATCTAGGCCTTACTTGGCACGATGTGGCTTATCTGTACGAATGTCACCGCCTCGGGGATGATGGGTATTATCTTAAATCCCGGAACGAGGACGTTAGGTTGATCTCTTGTCTTCCAGTTTCCAATAAGACCGTGAAGAATGACTTCCTCATTGCTTCTGGGGAGTGGTTCGACGGTATTCATTGTCCGACTCGGGCAGGAAACCCAGGTGCGGCGCTCTTAGGATTGATCCTTTTTGGGGAAAGGATTTAGTGTTGAGGGGTTATTTTTCTTGCTTTCTTTGTAATTGAAAAACTTCAGGGTTTAACCTCACTTTTCTGGGTTTGTTTGCAGACAAGAGTCACGTTGCTCCTCGGATTAGCCTTGTGAACGTGCCAGCGCTGAACTATCTTCTCAGGTCGGAGATTTACGTCGCCCATGACGGACAGTTGCGCGCGGCCCATTTGGTTCTGGGTTACCAACCTCTGAGCAGCGCTTTTCAGGCGATCGGTCACGCTATAAGGGCTGGCAGTCCGAGGCTGGCTAGAATTGACGTATCCCTGGACGGATTCCTAGCTGACCACGATTTGCCACCAGTTGTGTTGCCAGGTGTCAGAGATCCCTACTTAGCAGAGCAGCTACCTCCGGTAAACGAGCCTGGTGCTGCTGTTTTGGTTGAAGAAGAGGCTGAATCATCTCGTCTTTCCCTTGAAGAAGAGATAGATAAGTTTTACTTCGAGGAGGAAATTCAGCAAAACCCCTTGGTGGAGTTTTCTAATCCCGAGGTAGAGCAGGACCAACATTCCGCAGTTGGTGTTCCCTCAATCGTTATCTGCTCGGACGATACTTCAGACGAAGAGGTAGAGCCCATGGCAGGAAAAGGAAAGACTTTAAAGGAGCTGATGTCCTCTCGAGGGAAGGGTCAGTCATCAAAAGTTCAGCCATCGAAGGGACCAAGTCCATCAAAGGTCAAATCCCTTCCCCCTGTGGTCCCCCAGGGCGTCTCGGACCCTGGTCTTAAGGTTAATCCGGACCTGAAGAAGAAGAGGCCGGTTGACACTGCTGAGGAAGGTGAGGTGATTGCCCAGCCAACCAAGCAGCAAAAGACTACGAGGGCGCCAAGGAGCAGAAGGGGTAACTCCTCGGAGAGCCGGGATGAGGAGAACCTTGCTGACGTTCGCGCCTCCCCTCGTGTGTGGAACCCCAAGCTGGAGCTGGATGGGGTTGCCATCACCTACAATGCTTCAGTCCGAGAGTATAACCGAGGCCGGGCAGGGTACGTGGCGGATGCTTTAGAGCAACCCCTACTCCTTCCTCGGGACATGAAGGCCTATAGGCGATTCTCTCAGCCCGAGCTCTTCCTATCCCTAAAAAGGGATCTCGCGTTGGTAAGTAATCCTTCTACTGTTTTATCAATTTGTTTATCCTCGTTAGATTTCTTTTTCAAAGCAACCTTGTTTCGCTCGCAGATTACTCAGCAGGTGTTCGTGGCTGATGAGTTTTGCCGCGATAGCCGTAGTCGGGTTGAGGCTGAGACCCAGGCTCGGACGGAGGTGGAGAAAGCCTTGGGGTCCCTCAAGCACGAGCACCTTAAACTCACGGATGAGTTCAAGGTGTCGGAGAACCGGCGAAAAAGTGCAGAGGCTGGTTTAAAGAGTGCCGAGACTCAGGCGGAGGATCAGCGCAAAGAGCTGTACACAACGCAGCTTGACCTCGCCACCGAGAGGCAGGTAGTGCAGGATCTCAGGACTGCCCTGCAAAAGGTAGAGGATGAGCTGAGGCTGGCAAAGGAGGAGGCCCAGCTGATCCGAGAGGCCACAGAGGCTGAGAAGAATGCTGCTCGCCAGCTCGGGGCCGAAGAGACTGAGGCCAGGCTGTCTGAGGAGATCCCTGAGGTATGCAGGGAGTACTGCGACATCTCATGGGCTCATGCTCTCGACGCTGCAGGAGTTCCTGCGGATTCGGCACTAAGATTGCCCGAGAGCATCTTCTATCCTCGGGAGATCCGTGCGAATCCTGAAGACGCCCAAGTGGCTTCAGAGCAGGACCTGGCGGTGCCTGATGCCGTCCTTGTGCCTGATATGGCGAAGGATCCTGCCGCAGATTCTACCATCGAGGTTCCTCCTCCTCAGCCCGAGCAGAAAGAAGATCCTCCTGCTCAAGCCTAGCCTTTTAGGCTTTCAATCTCTGTAAATAGTTTTTATTTTTTATTTTATTTCATTTTTCTTTTAAATGAGAGTTATCCTATTTTTTCCCTTTTTTGTAAGGACCTCTCTTTCTAATGTACTCGGAATATTAATATAAAATGTTCGTTTTGCTTACTACGGATGTGCGCTAGTATTGCTCTTTTTTATTTCGAACATTTGCAACAAGGTATACACAGGTTATTAGTCAGAACAGAAATGGGTTTTTGGCGCTGCGTGTTTGATGATTGTGATGGTACTAAACTGCGCACACGCATAAAAATGATTTTCTTTAAGTAATAATCTCCCAATCTATCACAAGTAATAATTTCCCCAAAAGTCGGTGGTCCGAGGATTCAGGCAGGACTTAGGTTCTGCTTAAAACTATGAATTGTCATGAGTAATAATTTCCCCAAAGCCTGTGGTCCGAGGAGCCATGCAGGACTTAGGTTCTGTTTAAAACTATGAACTGTCATGAGTAATAATTTCCCCAAAAGTCTGTGGTCCGAGGAGCCATGCAGGACTTAGGTTCTGTTTAAAACTTATAAATAATTGGCTTAAGTATTAACTTCCCCTAAGTCTGTGGTCCGAGGAGCCATGCAGGACTTAGGTTCTGTTTAGAACTTATAAATAATTGGCTTAAGTATTAATTTCCCCTAAGTCTGTGGTCCGAGGAGCCATGCAGGACTTAGGTTCTGTTTAAAACTTATAAATAATTGGCTTAAGTATTAATTTCCCCTAAGTCTGTGGTCCGAGGAGCTATGCAGGACTTAGGTTCTGTTTGAAACTTATAAATAATTGAAATGTAGACTGGCAAGCGGCAAATAGTCATAAAAGAAAACGTATGCTAAGCCATTCTTATTAATAATAATACCTCCTGAGGTTATTTACATTCCATGGTCGAGGTACAGCTTTTTCATCCAAGTCTTCTAGGTAGTAGGCGCCTATTCCGGCCACGGATGTGACACGGTATGGTCCCTCCCAATTGGGCCCCAACTTGCCCCAAGAGGGGTTCTTTGCGCTGCCAAGAATCTTCCTCATCACGAGATCACCTGGACCCAGAGGCCGCAATTTGACGTTAGCATCATACCCTTGTCTTAGCTTCTGGTGATAATAGGCCATGTGAATTGTGGCCTTTTCCCTCCTTTCCTCGGCTAGGTCCAGACTTCTTCCTAGCAACTCATCGTTATCGCTTGGGGTAAACGAGCTAGACCTCAACGTGGGGAAATTGTTCTCGATCGGAAGCACAGCCTCAGCCCCGTAAGTCATTGAGAAGGGGGTTTCACCGGTCGAACGCCGCGGCGTTGTCCGATAGGTCCATAAGACGTGCGGTAGTTCTTCTACCCATCTCCCCTTTGACTCATCCAGTCTTTTCTTCAATCCGTTCACTATGACCTTGTTTACGGCCTCGACTTGCCCATTTCCTTGGGGGTATGCGGGGGTGGAATATCGATTAATGATCCCAAACTCACGGCAATACTCCCTAAAATTCTTGCTGTCAAACTGAAGACCATTGTCGGAAATGAGTGTTCTCGGAGTTCCAAAGCGGGTGATAATGTTCTTCCAGATGAATTTCTGGGCGTCCACGTCCCTGATGTTGGCCAAAGGTTCAGCCTCCACCCATTTAGTGAAGTAATTAGTTCCGACTATTATGTATCGCTTGTTCCCCGCAGCCTTGGGAAAAGGCCCAACAATATCAAGACCCCATTGCGCGAACGGCCATGGACTGGAGAGTGGGTTGAGAACCCTTCCCGGTTGGTGGATATTTGGGGCGAATCTTTGGCACTGATCGCACTTCTTAGCGTATTCCTGGGCCTGTCTCTGCATGTTCGGCCACCAGTATCCTTGGGTGAGTGCCCTGTGCACCAGCGATCTTCCTCCGGTGTGACTTCCACATACCCCCTCATGCAACTCCTCAAGAAGAGACTCGGACTCTTCTGGATGTACGCAGAGCAAGTAAGGTCCAGAGTAGGAGCGCCGATAAAGTTTGTGGTCCTCTGATAGCCAAAAACGAGGGGCATTTCTACGTATCTTCTCGGCTTCTAGTTTTTCTTCCGGTAAGATATCGTCTTGGAGAAAATTCCTTATGGGGTCCATCCAACTGGGGCTCTGTCTAATCTGATGGACCTGGGTCGGGTTTCCGCTGATGGGACTGGCCTTGACTAGATCTTCGACTAGGATCGTTCGTGGCAAATTACGTGCCGAGGACGTGGCAAGAGTGGCCAGCGAGTCTGCATGAGTGTTTACGCTCCTGGAGACGTGCATCAGACTGAAGGATTCAAAGCTCGCCTGTAGCCGTTTGACTTGTCCCAGATACTCTTGCATCCTAGTATCTCGAGCTTCTAACTCTCCCATCACTTGTCCGACCACTAATCTGGAGTCCGAGAAGGCTTCTATTACTCTTCCACCCAATCTTTGAACCATTGCCATTCCTTGAAGTAAGGCTTCGTATTCGGCTTCATTGTTCGTAGCCAAGAAACCGAGTCTTAATGATTTTTCAACGACAGCGCCGTCCGGCGATATTAAAACTATCCCAACTCCTGATCCTCTCTGGTTGGCTGCGCCATCCACGTAGACCTTCCAATGCACGGTCTCCCCGGCCGAAATTGCGCCAATCAGTTTTCCACCCAGGTCCTTCTTCTCGGTCATCATTTCTATAGAGGGCTCAGCAAACTCCGCTACCAAGTCTGCGAGGACCTGCCCTTTGACGGAGGGTCTGGGCATATATTTAATATCAAAAGCCCCCAGAAGAGCACTCCACATGGCGATCCTTCCTGTGTAGTCAGCGCTTCGAAGCACGGCTCGAAGTGGAAGCTGGGTCAGAACAATGACCGTGTGCGCCTGAAAGTAATGAGGAAGCTTCCGGGTTGCATGCACTATTGCCAGAATTGCCTTTTCTAAAGGTAGGTATCGCACCTCGGCCTCATGTAGTGATTTGCTCACATAGTACACCGGTCGCTGCACCCCATTATCATCCCGTATTAATACCAGGCTTACGGCGTGGGGAGCTACGGCGATGTAGGCAAACAGCACCTCGTCTGCCTCCGGACTGGACATGATGGGTGGTCGGGACAGGTAGTCCTTAAGCTGCTGGAAAGCCTGAACGCAATCCTCCGACCATTTAAACTCTTTCCACTTGTTTATCAGGAGGTAAAAAGGCCGACATCGATCTGCCGATCGTGATATGAACCGGCTTAATGCCGCAATCATGCCAGTGAGCTTCTGCACCTCCTTCGGATTCCGAGGAGTCTGTAGACTGTTAATGGCTTTGATTTGGTCAGGACTTACTTCTATTCCTCTATGGGTGACCATGTACCCTAGAAATTTCCCAGACCCGACCCCGAATGAACATTTGGAGGCATTCAGCCGCAACCGGTGCTTCCTTAAGATAGCGAAGACTATTCCAAGGTCCTGCACGTGCTCGGACACCCTTTTACTCTTCACAACCATATCGTCTATATACACCTCAATGATCTTGCCCAGTTGTGGCTCGAACATCCGAGTCATCATCCTTTGGTAGGTTGAGCCCGCGTTCTTTAGCCCGAATGACATCACCTTATAATGGTAATTTCCGATGGGCGTCATGAAAGCCGTTTTCTCTTGGTCCTCTAGTGCAAGGGGTATCTGATGATAGCCCTGGAAGGCGTCCAGGAAGCTCATTCGAGGGTGGCCCACGGTTGCATCCACCAACCGATCGATTTTGGGTAGAGGGAATGGGTCCTTGGGGCACGCCTTGTTCAGGTCCGTGAAGTCCACGCAGACCCTCCACTTCCCTGTCTTCTTCCTTACCACCACTGTGTTCGCTAACCATTCAGGATAAAAGACCTCTTTGATAGCCCCTGCTCTTTTCAACTTAGCCACCTCGTCTCTTACGGCACTAGCGTGTTCTTTTGAAGGGCGTCGGGGTGGTTGCTTCCTCGGAGTGGAAGAGGGGTTGACGTTCAGGTGGTGGCAGATGAGGCTGGGATCAACTCCAGGGGTATCGTAGGCGTCCCAAGTGAATACGTCGACATTTTCTCTGAGAAATCTGACCAGTTCCTCCTTTTCCTGAGAGGGCAATTCAGAGCCGACCTTAAAGAACTTCTCCGGGTCGTTGCTGACAGCAACCTTATCTAAACCTTCACACCTTATCTCCTCGGCCAGCCCCTCGTCTTGCTTTGCCGAGGAGGCTGGTTGCTATAAGCTCTTTGGGACCGAGGTCTCGACCAAGGGCCGATGTAAAATGGCGGCCACCACACACTTCCTGGCCACGGCCTGATCTCCTCGGATCTCTTCCACTCGTCCTCTGGATGGGTATTTCACTTTCTGGTGAAGTGTGGAGGTCACGGCCTCTAGGCTGTGGATCCATGGCCTTGCAACTATCGCGGTGTAGGGTGAATAAGCGTCGACCACGATGAAATTCACCTCCACCACTTCCGCCCCAGTCTGTACGGGCAGTCGGATTTGCCCCTTTGGCGTTACAAGCTTCCCCTCGAAGCTGAGGAGGGGGGAGTCATAAGCTGTCAAATCTTTCGGCTTCAAATTCAGCCCCTTGTATAGGTCGGGGTACATTATCTCCACCGCACTTCCAGAGTCTACTAATACCCTTTTCACATCAAAACCCCCAATCCGCAAGGTGACCACCAAGGCGTCATCGTGAGGTTGAATTGTTCCTCTCTTATCCTCATCCGAGAATCCCAGTATCAAAGAGCTTCCCTTTTTTTTGGGCTCCCTTTGCCTGCCCTCGGAGGGAAGGCGGTCCACGGCTAATACCCTGGGGATGGGTGGCCCAGTTCTTCCTGGTGCAGCGAGGATGACATGTATCGTCCCGGTGGGGGGTCTTAAAGACACGTCCCTTCGAGGCTCTTGTGTCGCTTGGCCGGGATGGCCGCTCGATGGGTGCAGCAGGTGACGTAGCTTTCCTTCTCGGACCAATTGATCCAGGTGATTCCACAAATTCCTGCAATCCTCAGTAGTATGCCCGTGGTCCTGATGATATTGGCAATACAAGTTCTGATTACGATTGGCAGGGTTTCCAGCCATCTTTCCCGGCCATCTGAAATAGGGTTCATCCCTTACTTTCTCCAGTACTTGTTGTACCGGCTCTCTGAATACGGCATTCACTGTTTGCGGGTTGCTCTGCCCAGCCTGTCGCGGAAAATCTCTCCTCGGCTGACCAGGATTGTGACGTTCCGTCCTGAAATCATTTGCTTTAGGGGGGACAACCTTCTCCTTCCCCTTCCCTTGCAGCTGATCCTCCTCCACCCTTTTGTACTTGTCGATCCTATCCATTAGCTGTTGGACGTCAGTAACTGGCCTTCCGGTGAGGGATTTCCTCAAGCCATGCCAGGTAGGGAGGCCGCTTTTGAACGTGCTGATAGCAACGTTATCATGGTTGTCGTCTAAATCGTTATACACCTCCCAATACCTATCCGAGTATGCTTTCAGAGTTTCTCCTTCATGCATGGACAAGGACAGTAGCGAACTGAGCGGTCGAGGGACTCTGGTGTTTGTAATAAAACGGGAGCAAAAAGCTTGAGTGAGCTGCTTGTAGGAGCCTACGGAGTTTGTCCTCAGGCTGTTGAACCACCTCATTGCCATCGATCCCAAGCTGGATAGGAAGATCTTGCACATTAGGGCTTCGTTTTGCGAATAGATCGCCATTTTCTGGTTGAACTGACTCACGTGCTCTACCGGGTCTGTTCTGCCGGTATAGATGACGAATACCGGTTGGTTGAAGCGTCTTGGCAGCTTAGCCCCTTCGATTTTATTCGTGAAGGGTGACCTTGAGACCTGATCCAACGCCTTCTTCATGGCGTCGCTCCCTGAACCTTTGCTGGATGGGCTCTCATACTTCCGTACTGGGCGTGGTTCCTTTACGTAAGAAAAGGTCTCGCTTGGGGGGGTCCTTGACCTTCGTCTGTAACTCATGTCCTCCGCATTAGAAGACTCGCCTGAGTCAGAGGGAGATCGTCTTCGCTGTACACGTCGTAGCTTCCTTTTTAGGTCATCTATCTCTCGCTGCATGGCCTGGTGACTATTTCGCCTCTGAGACACGTGACTTCCTATCTCAGTGTGACTCTGACTCGTCCGGGTGGTATGCACACTCCCCTCACGATTCCCCCTGCCGTCTGGGTTGGTTGGGTTATTTTGCCTCTGGGACTCGGCGGGTCGTGTCCGCTGGGAGTTAGCTTGGTGAGGATCCTCCTGGTGTGGATCTAGTTCTTCCATGCTCGACCGTTGCACTAGCTGATGCCTTAGCTCTTCCCACAGACGGCGCCAATTGTAGTTGCACGATTTTCCTGGCCCAACTTATGTTGATTAGGCTTTGGCCCAAAGCGCAACCCACAATAAATATTTGTAGAGGATGGGTCAAAGAGCTTAGCCTCAGTGAACTTACTCGGACTAATGCATGGACAATATAGTTTGCAAAAAGAAAAACAAAAACACCGGAATTGATCTTTCTCAAGTCTGACTTTTATTTCTTTCTTTGTCCCTCATACAGTTTTTCCGTCCCCTTTTTTGAGGGACTCCACTACATTATATATCTCTCTCCTTTTCATCTCAACCTTACACCTGTTAATCATCCAAGCATCCACTTGAGCACCTGTCCCATCAGACGCCCTCATCAGACCCTTTGTGAGTTGCAGAGGCCAAGGCGGTACTGTTCAGGAGTCTTTTCCTCATTAATGCGGCCAAGAGGGTGGTTGGGGCGCAATTAATGTGGTGGTAGCCTTCCGTGAGATATTTTGGATTTAATTCATTTTATATGTTGGGAAGATGAGCTGAGATGGTTGGGGCAAGTTCCTCGTCTGGGCTTCGTGATGTCCGAGGAGGAGTTACTCCTCGGACAGGTTTCCTTGGCGCTATTGGGGTTGAATAGCGCGTTATATGAGGCTTTTCCTTGGACAGGACGCTCCTCGGACGGGCCTGAGTTCGGAATAGCCCATCATTTTTGGGCCGGGCCCCACAAGAAATATTAAATTTTTTTATTTTCCTATTTTTTAAATCTTTTTATACTATTTTCTATTCTCTTATTATTATTATTTTTTTTTACGCTTCAAACAAACGGACATAGGAAGATACTTCTCTCTTACTTTTTTCGGTGGACATTGCGTGTGGACGTGGGTTTCTGGTAAGAAACTGGACTGATAGTATCAGTCACTGATAGTAGATCTTTCCCAAGCCCACATGGGTTACAGTTACACAGGTGACTTTAGGCCCATTATGATCTCTTCTATATTACAGATTGTGCATGATTGCAGCAGATATCATTTTTTTTGGCACGTGCTTGCTTGCTTGCAATTCCTCAGCGGCTGATATTCTGCCACGTCATCAATCCATATCCAAGGCTTGCCCATCGGTCCCTGTGATATTTGCACTTTCTGACTACCCAAACCAAATAAAAACAACAAAGAAAACCCAAAAAAACATTCCTCTTTCTGCTTCATTTTCAATTCTTGCTGAAGAAAAAAAGGTAAAAAAAAAAATGAGAGCTTTCTCTGCATTCCACTCTGCCAAGCTCTCATGTCTCTCAAAAGTAGTAATTTTCACTACCACAACCACACCTACAATCACAAGGTACTTCTATTCCCATAACCCAGTTGCTTAGTTTTTAATTAGTTATTGCTTACTTCATTTTCTTCCTTAGTTTGTACTAATAGTTTATGTTTACTTCATACTTCCTTAGTTTTTAATTAGCAGTCAGTTCTTTGATGTTTTGTTTTAACTGTTATTACTAAGTGTTGTGAGTTTGTTAGGGAATTAAGGTTGTTGTTGTTGGACAAATTTGTGTTTTTGATTTTGTGAAAATTTGTTGACATGCTTTGGGAGAGAGTGATTATGTAATGTAGTGATGGTATTATTCACAGGAGGTGATGAAATGGAGGTTTTAACTTTTAAGTACTAAAAATATTGGCAATTTTGGAATAACCCAGTGAGAGGAAAACCAAAGGTGTTATGGTGCAAGAGATTCATGTGCGTTTGGATGAGCTTATTTTGCCTATCTTGAAAAGGTGATCCTTTGAAAAGCTGTACATACCTTTTTTGATGGGGAAAAAAAACCCGAGGCTGGTAGGGAATTGTGTAGTCATATTGTGGAGGAGAGAGGGAACTTATACAGGTATGGGAGGTCGAAATTGAAGCAGCCATAGTGAATGTGAGGGTTTTGTTGGATTGGAAGTAGTAGGCATAGTTCTAAAATTTTTTTAAGTAGTTACTAGGTGTTGGGATGATGGTGGCCAATTGTCATATGGGTGAGAGACTAAATGTTATCAGAGATTCTAGTAGTTGTAGTAGCTGAAGCTGCATCTCCCTTTTTTTTATGCATTTAGTTTGTCTTTTTTCTCTCCCTATGAGGTATGGTATGGAAGATTTGATTTGATTTTTTTTTTTTTATTATTATTCAGGACTCGGCTTTCTTTTCCTGCCAAACCCTTCTCTTGCCAAGCACAGTTCGGTAAGCAATTGATTTTTACATTTTCTTTCATGTGGTTTTTGCTTTGCTATTTAATTTTAATCTCCACATAAAATCCAAAACATTTTGACATTTTGCTTCTGTGATTCTCTCTTTTACAATGTTAACATCCTTTATATATTATACCAGCTGATTCAGAGATAGATGGTTCGTTCAGCTTGAAAGTGGTGTCTCCAACCCTGTTAGCAGCAGAAAGAGAAGAAGCTAAGGCTGTTTTGTCCTTGTTCTTTAAGAAACAAGGATTGAGCAATGCAGTTGCAACAAGAACCATAAACAAGTCAGACCATTTCATCGACCACCTGATCGCAAAGCTTCATTATATTTATAAATCTCGGTATCTAGTAGGTTCGATTCATCATATTAATGCTTCTCTATAGCCACAGTTCAATTTAGCATCTTTGATTCTAAAATGGACCCATGCTAATTGAATTCCCCTTGGCATGGCAGGACGTGAGCTTACAACTCTTGAGATCAGGGATGCTCTTATTCCTTACCTTGAGTCCCTTCTGGAAGAGCATGGGAACATTGTAGTAGATGTAGTGGAAAACTTTCCAAATCCACCTGTTAAAGAAAAAACAGTTGTGCCAGTTTCTCAGCCCAATCCAACCCTTGACTCCAAGAAGCTAAAGGCCATGTCTCGAGTGAGTGAGATAGACCCAGATGGCAAGCTCCGCCCTCACATTCTCTATCTCATAGAACTT